>NC_062544.1:20453633-20753633 GCF_016906955.1 Phacochoerus africanus
CACGAGACCTCGGCCTCCAGCGGTTCAGTCCCCGGGCTGGGGGGGGCGGGCGGAGCGGAAAATGCTTGGGAGGTCTAGAAACTTTTGACGGGGCAAGAGACTGCCTGGGGACTAGAAACAAAGCTGTTGCAGAGGAAGGGAGCATACTCTGGGGCGGGGAAGTGGAAAAGGCACACAGAGGGAATGGGAGAGAGCCTGGCTCTGCCGCCCGTGCTGGGGAGGGGAGAGAAGAAGGGGTGGTCCCCATAGAATACCCCAATTGCCACCGCAAGCTTACAGGCCCTCTAGCTAGCTGAAAGTGTGCTTCCCAGTGCATCCCCTCCCCACCCCCGCCACCCCTATTCTCTCGCCGAACCTGGGGGATGCCTGCCATCCAGGGGAGGCCTCAACAATTGCCTGAAGCCTACCCAACGCAGGGGTGTCCCTGCACAGGCCTCCTGATTGAACTTTGGAGGTACTACACTCCGCAGAGTAGCACCCCAAACTCCACCAGCCCCCGAGAAAAGGCCTTGCAGCACAGAAAGCTAGAACAAGCCTAGCCAGCCGTTGATAGATCTGCCTAAATTCTCAGATGGTTTTATGAGTCGGGCTGCCCGGGGAGGAAAAAACAGCCTCTTGGATTTCCAGCAGCCCTGCTGCCCAGCCAGCTGGTCAAGCTAGTAGTCAAGCTGCGCCAGCAGCTCACCCAGGAGTGAAAGCTGCCGGGAAACCAAGGTCTAGTACGCCTGGGATGACCTCAGGTTTGTTTTTCCGACCTACGCAGACCAGTGCAAGAGGTCAGCTCCAGATGCGTCCAGGACCCCCCTACAGCCAGAAAAGGGCAACAAGCCTGGCTAAGCGCGGGAAAAGATCTCAGACCGGTTTTCTATGAGTCAGGATGCCCGGGGAGGAGCACCTGGGTTCCAGGCCCGCTACCTCGCCTAGCCCCCAGGGGGTCCAGCTATAGATCAGTGCATAGGAAGACAGTCTCGGCAGGACCCCTGCAGCCAGAAAAGCTGCACACAAGCTTGGCCGAGCCGGGAAATGATCTCAGGGTTGTCGAGTCAGCGATGCCCGGGAGGAGCACTCACTGGGGTTTCCAGTGGACCGGCTAACCTGCCCAAGCACACAGGGGGTGCCGAGGACCTAGTGGACCAGCTGCCATAGGACTGCAGTCTCAGGCCAGGACCCCTGCAGCCCGAAAAGCTGCCAACAAGCTTGGCCAATGCAGGGAAAAGATCTCAGACGGTCACTTCTGAGTTGGGCTGCCCATGGGGAGGAACCTCTTGGGTTCAGTGGCCCTGCTACCTGCCAAGCCCCCAGGGGGTGACCCCACTCTGCGGATAGTGCTTCAGCACCACCAGCCCGCCAAGGAGCCCTGCAGCCCAGAAAAGCGACAACAAGACTTGGCATCAGACGTGAAAAGATCATGCGCCTACATTGCAGGCATCTTCTGAGTTGGGCTGCTCCTAGGAAGAGCTCTTAGGTCTCAGTGACCAGATAGCTGCTCACAGCCCCCCAGGGGTGCTGCATCCTGAGGAACACAGTGCCCAACACCGCCAACCCCCTGCAAGAACACACAGCCTAAAAAACACCAGAGCAAGCTATCGACATGGACAAAGTGAAACTTGCTACCATGTGGTGTGACCTCCCAGCTGTTGCCTCAGGAAGCCTACTCTTGCTTCAAAGAAAACACGTTAGCCCCATTCAAACCCAGAGAAGCCACACTGCCTCAAAAAGATTGACACAACAACGCCAGCCCTAGGAAATATTCCACGGCAGTGAAAAGGGCAAACACTGCCAGATAACGGAGAGTAAAAACTCCCTCAGGAGAAAGAACAAACAACAAGCAAGATGAAGAAAGCTGAGAGAAACCACCCCCAGTCAAAACCAAACGAGGGAGAACTCACCTAAAACAGTCAACATGAATGAAACAGATCCCGCAGTTGACAGACCTGGAGTCAAAAAGAGAAATAGTGAAAATACTGAAGGAATTACATGGAAGATATGAACAGTAAGTTAATGCAGATACCCTCAGAAAGGAACTGCGAACATATAGGAGGGCAAGAAAAACTAGAATAGTCATTGCAGAGATGCAAAATGACTAAGGCGTAAAACACCAGAAGAAAATGCAGAAGAACGAACAGTGATATGGAGAGTAGAATAAGAGAAATCATCAATGCCGGTCAAGACAGACAGAACCAAGATCAAAAAATGGGAAAGCAAATTAAGAGACCTATGGGTAATATAAGGAGGCAAATTACGCATAATAGAAATTCCAGAAGGAGTAGAAAAAGATAAGGGGATGGAGATAATATTGAAGAAATTATACACTGGAAACTCCCAAATCTAAAGGATATGGTTCAAAGATACAAAGAAGCAACAAGGGGGAGGGCCCAAAGCAAACTGAACCCAAACAGAACCCACACCAACGACACATCTAATAAAAATGGCAAAGTGAGTGATAAAGAGAGGATCCTAAAGGCAGCAAGAGAAAAAACGAATGTTACCTACAAGGGAATCCCCATAAGAAATATCAGCGACTTCTCTACAAAACAACTACAGGCCAGGAGGGATGGCAGAGATATTTAAAGTGCTAAAAGGAAAAAAAATAGCAACCTAGAATACTCTATCAGCAAGAATATCATTTAAAAAAAGGGGAAATAAAATTTTTCCCACAAAACAAAAACTTAAAGAATACAGCAACACAAACCCAGGTTAAAGGAAATATTGAAAGGGCTTCTCTAAACCGAAAAGAAAGGAAGAAAGGAAGAAAAAAGAAAAAAGAAAAAAAAAAAGAAGAAGCTCGGTCCTATTGTGCCTCTTCTACGATTTTGTGGGGGTGGTTTGTGGAGAGATGCCAGTATACTTTTTTTTTCTTTTCTTTTTTCTTCCCTTTCTTCCTTCTTTTCGGTTTAGAGAAGCCCTTTCAATATTTCCTTTAACCTGGGTTTGTGTTGCTGTATCTTTAAGTTTTTGTTTGTTGGAAAAATTTTTATTTCCCCTTCTATTTTAAATGATATTCTTGCTGGATAGAGTATTCTAGGTTGCATATTTTTCTTTTAGCACTTTAAATATCTTTGCCATTCCCTCCTGGCCTGTAGTGTTTCTGTAGAGAAGTCAGCTGATATTCTTATGGGATTCCTTGTAGGTAACATTCTGTTTTTCTCTTGCTGCCTTTAGGACTCTCTTCTTTATCACTCACTTTGCCATTTTTATTATGATGTGTCTTGCGTGTGGGTCTGTTTGGGTTCAGTTTGTTTGGGGCCCCTGTGCTTTGTATCTTGAACCCAGTATCCTTTAGATTTGGGAAGTTTCCAGTGATAATTTCTTCAAATATATCTTCCATCCCCTTATTTTTTCTACTCCTTCTGGAATTTCTATTATGCGTAGATTGGCCTGCTTTATATTATCATAGGTTCTTTATATTGCTTTCCAGTTTTTTTGATTCGGTATTTTGTCTGTTGCCGGATTGAGTGATTCCATTATTCTATCTTCCATATCACTGATTCGTTCTTCTGCTAGTATTCATTTGGTTTTTACTGCCCTTAGTTCAGTTTGCATCTCTGCAAATGAATATTCTAGTTTTTCTTGGCTTCTCCATAGTGTTCTAGTTCCTTTCTGAGGGTATCTGCATTACTGTTCATATCTTCTCTTAATTCCTTCAGTATTTACTATTTCTCTTTTGAACTCCAGGTCTGTCAGACTGCAGGGATATGTTTCATTGTTGACTGTTTTAGGTGAGTTCTCCTTGGTTGACTGGGGGTGGGGTTCTCAGCTTCTTCATCTTGCTTGTTGTTTTCTTTCTCCTGAGGGAGTTGTACTCTCCGTTATGGGCAGTGTTTGCCTTGTCACTGCCGTGGAATATTTCCTGAGGGCTGGCGTTTGTGGTCAATCTTTTTTGAGGCAGTGTGGCTTCTCTGGAGTGGAGTGTTGATGGGGCTAACAGTGTTTCTTTGAAGCAAGAGAGGACTTCCTGAGGGCAGAACAGGACTGGGAGGTCCACACACGTGGTAGCAGATTTCACTTGGTCATGCAGAGCTTGCTCTGGGTAGGGGGGAGGATGGGCGTTGTGCGGGGTGTTGGGCAGCTGTTCCTCAGGAGTGCAGCACCCCTGGGGGCTGGAGCAGCTATCTGGGTCACTGAGAACCTAATAGGCTCTTCCCTAGGGCAGCAACCCTCAGAAGGATGGCCGCGAATGTAGGCGGATTTTCACCAGTTGGCCAAGCTGTTGCAGCTTTTCTGGGCTGCAGGGGTCTTCTAGGGGCTTGTGCTGGTGCTGAGCAGCTATTCCGCAGGAGTGGGTCACCCTGGGGGCTTGGGCAGGTAGCAGGGCCACTGGAAACCCAAGAGGCTCCTCCCCAGGGCAGCCCAACTCAGAAAGACCGTCTGAGATCTTTTCCTGGCTGGCCAAGCTGTTGCAGCTTTTGGGCTGCAGGGGGTCCTGCCTGGAGCTGGCAGTCTATGCAGCTGGTCCACTAGGTTCGGCACCCCCTGGGGGCTTGGGCAGGTAGGGCCGGGCCACTGGAAACCCAGGAGGCTCCTCCCCAGGGCAGCCTGAATCAGAAAAAACGTTGAGATCTTTTCCCGGCTCGCCAAGCTTGTTGCAGCTTTTCTGGGCTGCAGGGGGTCCTGCCTGGAGGTGGCAGTCCTATGCAGCTGATCCTCTATAGCTTGGCACCCCCTGGGGGCTTGGGCGGGTAGCAGGGCCACTGGAAACCCAGGAGGCTCCTCCCAGGGGCAGCCTGACTCAGAAAAACCGTCTGAGATCTTTTCCCGGCTAGGCAAGCTTGTTGCAGCTTTCTGGGCTGGAGGGGGTCCTGCCTGGAGCTGGCGTCCTATGCAGCTGATCCTCTATAGCTTGGCACCCCCGGGGGCTTGGGCAGGGTAGCAGGGCTGCTGGAAATCCAAGAGGCTCCTCCCGGGCAGCCCGACTCAGAAAAAACATCTGGGAATTAGGCAGATCTATTCAGGCCTGGCTAGGTTGTTCTAGCTTTTCTGGGCTGCAGGCCTTTTCCGGGGGCGTGGTGGGTGTTTGGTGCTACTCTGCGGAAGTGTAGTACTCCAAAGGGCAAGCAGGCCTGTGCAGGGACAGCCCCTGCGGTGGTAGGCTTCAGGCAATTGTTGAGGCCAGCCTCGGATGGAGGCAGCCCCAGGTTCGGGGAGAGCATAGGGGGTGGCGGGGGTGGGGGGAGGGGATGCATGGGAAGCACAGCTTTCAGCTAGCTAGAGGGCTGTAAGCTTGCTGTGGCATGGGGGGTATTCTATGGGGACCCACCCCCTTCTTCTCCCCCTCCCCAGCACGGGCGCAGACCAGGCTCTTCTCCCAGGTTCCCTCTGATGTGGCTTTCCTCCCCGCCCCTAGAGTATTGCTCCCTTCCTCTGCAACAGCTTTGTTTTCTAGTCTCCCAGGCAGTCTCTGCCCCGTCAAAAGGTTTCTAGACCTCCCAAGCAGTTTCCGCCCTCCGCCCCGCCCCCCCACCCCAGCCCGGGGACTAACCTCTGGAGCCGAGGTCTCGGTGCCCAGCCCCCACCCAGGCGTTCCATTTTGGGTGACTGTGCCTGTAGTTCAGATGGTCCATTCGTTCCTTGATTGGCTTTTCTGTACTCCAACTTACTGCTACACTCTTCTCTGCATCTGGAGATTCCTCTGGTTCGTTTGATCTTTCCCCCGTGTAGGTGAATTTCCAGGGTGCGGGAGCCCTTTCTCCTCTGCAGTTCCCTTTCAGGAGTGCCCGTCCGCTCAGATTCACCTTCTCTCACTCTCCTCCTTTCTCCGTTCTGCCCAGTAATGTCACGAACTCTTTGCCGTTATTGGAGTTTAGGTTCCTCCAGCGATTGGTGCTGTTCTGTGGAGTCATTTATTCTGTAGATGTGCTTTTTTGTGTGTTTTTGTGGGAGAGGGTGAGCGTGTCCCCCTACTCCTCCGCCATCTTGTCCTCTCTGTTTCTCACCATTTCTAAGGAGCTTGGGTGTGCTATCACACTTTCAATGCTCCAGCAGTTTAAAATTTCCCTTAGCCTTTACCTTCTGCAAATGCAGAGCTCAAGGCCAGACAGAGGTAATATATTAGGGTCTTGATTGGTCTTCCCTAGGCACGTACTCTACTTGCACTTATCTGCGGCCTTCTACATCCTCAGATGGTGGAAATATTCAAAATCACTTGTAGGCATCTAGTTCCTCAGATTTTTCTTTTATGTATTTTGTCTCACCTTGCATTTGCCCAAATTAGTATCATAGCCTCAGGCAGCTGCAGTGTGAAACAGTTACTATTGGTTGTTTTGCTATGAGTCCTGGAAGTGGGGCTTTTCCTCCGAATCATTTCAAACAAAGACAGGCATTATGAATGAGACTTTTCAAGGAACTTCCAGAAAGATCAAAATATTGACAATTATTTGGGATGAGACTTTTTGAGAAATTCCAAAGCCATTCTATTTCCTCCAGTAGCTGGTAGGCTGCTATTTTTTCACAGCAAACTTGGTTGCAAGGCTTTTCTTTTTCAAGGCCACCACAGACCAAGAGCCGATGGAGGAGAAGAGGAGTGAAGGGAACAAATTAAAGCCCCACAGAGCTCACTGATCATACCATTTTCAGCCATTTTTCTTGAAAAAATTGCTCCTAAAATGATTTTTAGTCTTTGGTTAATTTTCAGAGCTCTGAAAAAGTTGATTTTGATAAATGTTGCCAGTGTTCTCATTATTTTTAAGGAGGGTCTGATTTTGGAGGGTTTACCATTAAAAAAGTGCTTTGTTCCCCATGACTGCTTCTAAATGGAGAACTGATATTCTGTCATCTGCAAAATAACAGAATATTGGTCTCTCATTAACCTCACTCTGAACCTTTTTATTTTATTTTTTTAATATAATATTGATTTTTATTTTTTCCATTATAGCTAGTTTACACAGTTCTGTCATTTTACTGTACAGCATGGTGACCAGTAATACATGCATGTATACATTCCTTTTTCCTCACATTATCATGCTCCATCATAAGTGACTAGACATAGTTCCCAGTGCTACACAGCAGCAGGATTTCATTGCTAATCCATTCCAAAAGCAATAGTTTGCATCTATTAACCCCAAGTTTCCCATCCATCATACTCCCTCCACCTCACCAACCACAAGTCTATTCTCCAAGTCCATGATTTTCTTTCTGTGGAAACAACCCAAATGTCCATTGACAGATGATTGGGTTTGGAAGATGTGGTATATATACACAATGGATATACTTCAGCCATAAAAGAACAAAATAATGCCATTTGCAGCAACAGGATGGAACTAGAGAACTCTCATACTGAGTGAAGTAAGTCAGAAAGAGAAAGACAAATACCATATGATATCACTTATATCTGGAATCAATATATGGCACAAATGAACCTTTTTATTTTTATAAGGATCTTCTCTTGCTGCTTTTCTCTGTGCTCCAACCCATATTTTTAAAATAAAAAATTATATATTCAGTTATACATTATGACAATTTGATATATATATTCATAGTGAAATGATTATTATAGTCAAGTTAGTTTATCTTCTCCTCACATAGTTATGCTTTTATTTGTTGCAATTAAAACACCTGAAATCTACTGTCTTAACAAATTTCACTATTCAATACACTATTATTAACTATAGTCATCTTACTATAAATCAAATCTGGACTATTCATCTTACATAACTGCTACTTTGTATTTTTTAACCAGTCTCTCTCTGTTTTCTCTACCTCTCAGCCTCTAATAAAACATCATCCTCTTATCTGCTTTTATATATCAAACCTTTTAAAAATTTACATATAAGTGATAACTGAAGTTTTCTTCTTTCTGTGTCTTTTAATATATGTAGAAAAAAAAGCTATCTTGTCATGGGTTTGCTTGTTCCCTTAATATTTCTAACAGTGATTTATTAGAAAGGCCACCTTGAAACTTAATGTTATTATAAAATTTACACCTTTGTAACATGGTAAAACAAGTATTTACTGATAGAGAACTTTAGTCTCTACCCTGGGGAAATTCTCTCAGTCTCACTTATGATAACATAGAGACATAAATTATAAACAAATGTTACTGTTCACTATTATGATCAATAAAACTAAGAAATAATATAGATTGTAACAAATAAAACCATGCTCTGATATCATAATACATTCCCTTAACAGTGAATCCATCTTTTATGATCATTAGAGCACAATTTAATGAGCTCAGCTTATATATTGTAATTTTTCTGGATACATCAATTTTCAGTTCTCTTTACTCGATGTAATAGCAAGCTAATTAAAAAATTCAAAAACCTATAAAAGGATACTAAGGATATTACAGAGTATTCATTTTTTTTCTCATTGTTCATTTGATACTATACTATCAGTGTCACGAATGACTTTGTTAATCACATAGAAAGACATTTTTAAGTTGATTTAAATCTTTCCCCAGATTTTGCATGATGTTATTTATATCTTGACATAAAAGCAGCCAAAATATAGTATAAAATCAGCCCAAGGAGTTAAGTACACTTAAATTCGAATCTGACCTTTATAGTAATAAATGAGTAGTAGGTAAAATATGTTTATATGTATCTAGGTAATTAGACATTTCTTCTCTATCTATAAATAACTAAGATCTCTATCTGTAAAAGGTGGGGGAGATGTATAACGACTAATGTTTAGTGTTCAATAATCTATTTTTCCTTCCTTATCTAAGGTATATAAATTCTCAGAAACATAAATAAAAAAGAAAGTATGTTTTCCCCTATCTACCCAGTCATTGCAGGTCTTTATTTTCCCAAATAGGCCTATGAATGTAAAGAAAGTTGAGTTGGTTATCAAAATATTTCTAAGAAAATCTCAAGCCCAAATAGCTTACCAGTGAATTCTTTTATAAAATTAAAGAGGAAATAATACCAATCCTCCACAAAACTTCTGTAAAATAGAAAAAGAAAAAATTTCCCACCCCATTCTATGAGACCCTAATGCTAGAGCCAGGCAGAGACATTATAATATCAACTAATTTGAATATAGATGCAAAAGCCCTCAAAAATACTAGCAAACCACATATTAAAGTGAGTACATATTCTAAACAATGAGAATATATCCCATGAATGAAATGTTGGTTTAGCATCTAAAAAGTCAATCAATGTAATATACTGTTAATACTATAAATGACATAAACAGCATAATCACCTTAATAGATTAAGAAAATCATTGGAAAAATTGATCACCCTTTCTTTACACACACTCTTAACAACTAGGATAGAGGGGAATTTGAACCGAAAAAGGGGCATCTACCAAAAATTAAAACAAAAACAAAAACCAGCTTATCTTATACTTAGTGCTGATAGACTGAATTCTTTCCACCAAAGAATTAAAACAAGAGAAAGATAGCTATTCTCACCACTTCCTAAGACACTATCATGGACAATTAAGAATGAAAAAGAAGTATAATGCATCCAGATCAGAAAGGAAGTAAAGCTTTATTTGAAGATGACATGATTTTGTTTATAGAAAATCCTAAAGAACCCACTAAATTGCTATGAGAACTAAAAATCTGGTTCAACAAGATTGAAGAATTAAAAAAATAAATAAAAACTCAATAGTATTTCTCTATTAGCAATGGACTACTGAAAAGTGAATTTTTTTTTCTTTTGTATTTTCTAGGGCCTCACCCATAGCATATGGAGGTTCCCAGGCTAGGGGTCCAATCGGAACTGTAGCCATCAGCCTACGCCACAGCCACAGCAATGCCGGATCCAAGCTGGGTCTGCAACCTACACCACAGCTCACGGCAATGCCAGATCCTTAACCCACTGAGCGAGGCCAGGGATGAAATCCACAACCTCATGGTTCCTAGTCGGATTCATTAATCACTGAGCCACGACGGGAACTCCTGAAAACTGAATTTTAAAGCATTTTATTTATAATAGCATCAAAAAGAACAAGAGATTCAGATATTTAAAAAATTAAATACAAAATTGTACATTAAAAAATTACAAAACATTATAAAAAATTTTAATGAGGACCTAAATACATGGAAATGCATTCCATGATTACAGTTCATAAGGTTTAATGTTGTTAATGTGGCAATTCTCCCCAAATTAATTTTCAGATTCAAAATACTACTGTCAATTTTTTTTGCAGATGATGTATAATGATCTTAAAATTTATATGTAAGTGCATGGGAGCTCAAATAAATAAAATAATCTTGCAGAAAAATAAGAAATGTGAAGGACTCACATTTCCCAATTTCAAAATTTGCTGCAAAACTACAGTAATCAAGACCATGTGTTACTGGCATGCGCATTGACACGCAGATATATGGAATCATATCCAGTGTTCAGAAATAAACCCTCCCATGTATATAGTCAACTGATTTTTGACAATGATGCCAAGAAAATTGATGAGAAAAAGATTAAGTTTTTTTTGTTTGTTTCTTTGTTTTTTAAAATATAGAGTTGGGATAACTCAGTATGAACATTGTAAAGAATAAAGTTGGATACCTAACACAGGCCATACACACAAAATACCTCCAAATAGATCTCTTTTAAGAAAATTATAAAACACTAAGGAGAAAATAAATGAATAAATCTCTGTGAACTTAGATTAGGCAATGGCTTCTTAGATATGATACCAAAATTATAAGCAATAAAAGAACAGATAAACTGGATTTATCAACATTAAAATTTTCAGAGTTTCAAAAAGAGTAACAAGAAGGTTAAAAGATTAACCCAGACAAATGGAGAAAATCATATATCTGATAAGGATTCATATTCAAAATACATAATACTTCTAACTAAACAACTAAAAGATAAATAAACCCAACTAAAGATTGGGCAAATGATTTTAATAGACATTTCTACAAAGACACAAAAAGGGAAAGTAATGTAAAAAGATGCTCAGCATCATTAGCTGTCAAGGACATGCAAATCACAACCACGAGGAGCTGCCACTTCACACACTCTAGGGCTGCTGTATTAAAAAATATAACAAGTACTAGCAATGGTGTGGAGTCATTGGAACCTTCACCTGTTGCTGGTTGGACTGTCACATGGTGCAGCCACTTTGGAAAACATTGGCAGTTCCTCAAACTAAAGTTGTCATATGACCCAGAGAATTCACTCTTATGTATATATCCAAGAGAAATGAAAACATATGTCCATACAAAAACTTAGAAATGTTCATAGCAGCAGCATCTATATTAATCAAAAAGAGGGAATAATCCAAATGTCCATCAACTGATGTATGGATGAACAAAAGTGGTATGTCCATACAACACAATACCATTCACCAATAGAATAAAGTAACAGCACATGTTGTAACATGCATGGATCTTAAAAGCATGCTAAGTGAGAGGAGCCACTCACAAAAATCACATATAGCAGGAAATGCCCATACTAGGCAAATGCACAGAGGCAAAAAGCAGATTAGTATTCGCAAGAGGGTAGTGGGGAGAAAGGAATGGGGAATGAACTATTAACGGGTTTGAGGATTTTTGTTTAGGAGGAATGAAAATGTCCTAAAATTAGTGATGATGGTTGCAAAACTATGTGAATATACAAAAACCTCTGAATAGTATACTTAAAGGTATTTTATAATAAGCTAGTAATATCACAATAAAGCTTTTGTTCTTTTAAGTGAATTGTTAGGTGTGAGTAGGATATGTCCTTTGTGAGCCAGCATTAGCCACTGGAAGAAGGTATTTCAACTTGCATTAGGCACATTAGGAAGGTACTTTACCATAATATTACCCTGAAATTCAATCTCCTCAAGAGGTACAAAGTAATCCTTCCCAGTAAAATCAGGACTGTGATCCAAAGTAGTGATGAAGAGGCACTAAAACCCCAAAATATGTCCATCATAATTATTAACAATCTCCACTAAAGAAATAATTTACACAGAGTAACTTAGTTATTAAAAACAAGAAATTTAGGGAGTTCCCTTTGCAGCATAGCAGAAACAAATCTGACTAGAATCCATGAAGATGTGGGTTCGATCCCTGGCCTCGCTCAGTGGGTAGGGGATCTGGCGTTTCCGTGAGCTGTGGTATAGGTTGCAGATGTGGCTTGGAACCCACCATTGCTGTGGCTGTGGTGTAGGCTGGCAACTGTAGTTCCCATTTGACCCCTAGTCTGGGAACTTCCATATGCCATGGGTGTGGCCCTAAAACAAAAAAAAAAGGAAAATTATGTATGCATATTTGTGTTTATTAATATTTGTAGCCTCAAATTAAGTGGTGACTGTTGCATGATCAGCCTGAAGGAGAGCAATCTTTTAATTGGAAGAGTAGGGGCCTCAATGTTGTAGGGAAACAATGAGTTACTTAAATTTTAAGAGCATTATAATTAAAATGAAATTAAAAATAAGATCATCTGAAAATATAGATGTAGGAAGAGGCAAAAATTTGTTTATTCTTCTATTGGAACATATCATAGCAATGGAATATTTTGTATAATTTCATCTCCAGGAATGAGGAGAACAAAGAACACAGTGGAAATTTTTAAAGAGTGGTTGTTTAAGTAAAGGATTAACTGTGCATATGAAACTTTCAAGTCTTAGTAACAGGAGCCCTGCCTTTAAGTAATAGTATTACAGTGGAGAATAAGCCCTTGCAATGAAATCCACAGTAATTAGGGTCACTCTAGTTAGCTTTACTTTGGAGAAAATTTGGGGAAGATTTTGGGAGAGAATTGTACCTCACAAATAAAATAAGTTCACAAAGAAAAAAATTGAGTAGTGCGCATCAAATAACACGAAGGATTTGAGGAAAAAAATGTCTCTTTTCACAGAAAAATAATTACTTATTTTAGTGATTTGGTCAGTTATTATTGATAATAAACATGTTGGACACATACATTTTTGCATTGATTCAATTCATTGTTATGACAGAAAAGCGTAATGGAAAGGGACATGGAAAAGCTTATTTTCCTAACAACTTTTGAATAAATCTGGGACTGAAATATCCCAAATAGCACATTAGCTGCTTCTAAAGGTAAAAGGGCCCACTCAGGAATAGAACAGAGATCCTACCTTGATCATGGATAAAACTTCTGAATCTCCTTAAGATAACCTTCCTTAGAATTTCAAGGCTATGATATTCTGTTTATTTGTATGGTCACATCGGCTTTATCTCTTTTCTGCCCTCTCCCACCATGCACCCAACATATATAAGCCTAATAGAAGCAGCAATCATGTTTATCTCAAAGTCTATATCTAGAATGTAATGCATTGCCTGATACATAAGTTCAGAATAAATTTTATGTAATTGATAAATACCTAATTATAAAGATAATAGACCAAGTTACACAATCTAAAAATGATTAGAATTTATTTTTCTTATATTTCTATTTTCTATTTTATTTCATTCCCATGACTGGAATTTTATTGTTTTATTGATGTTTCAATAAAGGGTTTTGCTAAGAAAAATGAAGTGGATGTACTGATTGATTGTCATATCCAACTGCTGTTTTTGGTCCTAAAAACAGTAATATATTTATTTCAAGTTTCTACCCTTGAACTACTTTTTTTCTCCTTGCAAGCAGATTTCATCTTTGTTCACTGCTCCAATGATCACTTTCAATGGGTAGTTTCCATGTATTTACCTCAACCCTGATTCTGAGCTACAGATATGTTTAGCTATCCTGGATGTGCATAATCTTCTTAAATACAGCATGTACACCTTTAAACTTTTCATCTTCTCTGTGAAACGACTCTCTTTGACTATCCACAACATCTGTGAAGTATCAATACCGTTTCCCCCAAAACACAATTCAGAACCCTTAAAGCAATCCAGCATTTCCAACATTCATTTCCAACATTCTCCTACAATCACTCAATCACAAAATCTTGTTTCTTTCATTGATTCTTCTTATTTATTGCCATCATAACTACCTTAGTTCAGAAGATCATCATTTTACCTGGGTTGTTACAGCATTCTTGGCACACAGCCTGTCCTTTCAATTTACCTCCTGAACAGTCTCCAGAATCACAAAAGAGATCATACTACTCCCCTGCCTAAAATATGTCAATAGACCAAGACTTCCTAGGAAGACATACAATGTCCTTTATGGTCTTGTCTCATTTACCTCTCTAGCATCTTCTGCTACTTTCTAACATGTTCCCCATTACCAACTTAATTCTTTCCTACATGTTTTAACTTCTGCCTCAATATCAGTATTTCATCTGGTATCTCCACCCTACAGTATTTCTATCAATCAGAGTAGCTTCACAGAACATAAAGTACATGTCCAGCTGAGTCAGTTGGTGTGGTTCTATTCATCACTGCCTCTCAGATACCCAAGAAGATGGAGGCTATGTACAAACCTGTATACAGTCTCATTAGTGGTGTAAGAGAATACAATGAATCACTCACTGGTTTATAAACCCACTGCCTAGAGGTGATACACATATATCAACCCTACTTATATTTCATTGACCAAATCAGATGCACACCCACACCTAACTTCACAGTTGGCATAGAAGTACAATCCTTCCATTTCTTTGTAAAGCACAAAGCTGGGCTAAATTTTATTATTTTAAACAGCACTACTAAAATTTCCCTTCATACCACACTCCTTAAAGACTTATCCCAAGGGAGAAAAGGGAACCCTCCTACACTGCTGGTGGGAATGTAAAGTGCTACAACCACTATGGAGAACAGTATGGAGGTTCCTCAGAAAATTGAATATAGAACTACCATAGGATCCAGCAATCCCACTCCTGGGCTATATCTGGACAAAACTATAACTCAAAAAGATACACGCACCCCTATGTTCATAGTGGCACTATTCACAATAGCCAAGACATGGAAACAATCTAAACAACCATCAACAGATGAATGGATTAAGAAGACATGGTAGTATCTGGTCTTATATCTAGGTCTTTAATCCATTTTGAGTTTATTTTTGTGTAGCATGTTAGGGAGTGTTCTAATTTCATTTTTTAACATGTGGCTATCCAGTTTTCCAGCACCACTTATTGAACAGGCTGTCTTTTCTCCATTGTATATTCTTACCTCTTTAGTCATAGATTAGTTGGCTGTAGGTGTGTGGGTTTAATTCAGGGCTTTCTACCCTGTTCCACTGATCTATATTTCTGTCTTTGTGCCAGTACCATATGGTTTTGATGACTGTTGCTTTGTAGTACATAGGTCAAACACTCTCTGACATAAATGACAGCAACATCTTCTCAGATCCACCTCTTAAAGTAACGATAGTAAAAACAAAAATAAACAAATGGGACCTAATTAAACTTAAAAGTTTCTGATCAGCAGAGGAAACCCTAAACAAAATGAAAAGACAACCCACAGAATGGGAGAAAATCTTTGCAAGTGAATCCACTGACAAGGGATTAATCTCCAAAATTTATAGATACCTCCTACCACTCAATACCAAAAAAACCAAACAACCACATCAAGAAATGGGCAGAAGATATAAATAGACAATTCTCTAAAGACAACATATGGATGTTGAAAAGATGTTCAACATCACTCATTATTAGAGAAATGCAAATCAAAACCACTATGAGGTACCACCTTACACCAGCCAGAATGGCCATCATCAAAAACTCCCCAAACAGTAAGTGCTGGAGAGGGTATGGAGAAAAAGGAACCCTAGTACACTGTTGGTGGGAATGTAAATTGGTGCAACCACTGTGGAAAACAGTATGGAGATTCCTCAGAAAACTAAAAATAGAACTACCATTTGATCCAGCAATCCCACTCCTGGGCATCTATCCAGAGAAAACCATGACTTGCAAAGACACATGTACTCTGATGTTCATTGCAGCACTATTTACAATAGCCAAGACATGGAAACAACCTAAATGTCCATCAACAGAGGGGTGGCTCAAGAAGATGTGGTACCTATACACAATGGAATATTACTCAGCCATTAAAAGGAATGAAATACCAGCATTTTTAGCAACATGAATGGACCTAGAAATTATCATGCTAAGTAAAGTCAGTCAGACAATGAGATACCATCGTCAAATGCTTTCACTGCCATGTGGAATCTGAAAAAAGGACAGAATGAACTTATTTGCAGAACAAATACTGACTCCCAGACTTCGAAAAATTTATGGCTTCCAAAGGAGACAGTTTGGTGGGGGGGGATGCCTAGGGATGTGGGATGGAAATCCTATAAAATCATATTGTGATGATCATTGTACAACTATAAATGTAATAAATTCATTGAGTAATAAAAATATGTGTATGTAAAAAAAAGAAGACATGGTACATATATACAATGGAATACTATTCAGCCATAAAAAGAACAAAATAATGCTATTTACAGCAATATGAATGCAACTAGAGATTGTCATACTATGTGAAGTAAGTCAGAAAGCGAAAGACAAATATCATATAATATCATTTATATGTGGAACCTAAATTATGGCACAAATGAATCTATCTAAAAAACAGAGATGAACTCCCAGACATAGAAAACAGACTTGTGGTTGCCAAGTGGGAATGGGGAAGGAGTGAGATGGACTGGGATTTTGGGGTTAGTAGATACAAACTATTATATTTGGAATGGATAAGCTATGAGGTCCTACCATATAACATGGGCAACTATCTCCAGTCTCTTGGGATAGAACATAATGGAAGGTAATACAGGAAAGGAAACGTGTATGTGTGTATATATATATATATATATACATATATATGTGTGTATGTGTATATATATATATATATATATACACACACATACATATATGAACGGCTGGGTCACTTTGCTGTACATTAGAAGTTGGCACAACATTGTAAATCAGCTGTACTTTAATTTTTTTTTTTAAAGGGGAAAAAAAAAGATTTAGCCCAGGCACCAACTTAATGGGAAGACATTTTTGCTCATTTTTTTAGCACATCTTTCTCAGAGAATATACTAAACAATTGCAATTATAAACTAATTTTTTTTGTCATCCTCAACTGAATGAATTCCAAGAGGATAGAAAATATATATTTATTTATATATTCCCAGTTACCATTTTGTGTAATGTCCAAAATAGTATAGTTCTATAAATATTTATACAGAGAATGAATGAATTTTAACCAGTTTCTGGCAATTCAATTATGTGAAGAATTTTGCCCCATGAGGATCTCCTTTCAGAACGATGTTCCACTTTATCTAAAGACAAGACGACCCAAATTGAAGCTAAAGAAAATTCTAATATATAACATCTATCTGAAAAAAATTAAAGCTGTAACATTTTCTGAACCTTCCTAAGACATGATTTCCTCTGAAGCTTATGTATCTTACTCCACCTCATAATGGTAACACAGAGGAAGACTGGTTCTGCGACTTCTAAGCATTGTAGAAAATTATGAAATCAATTATACTAAAAATAAAAATGAACGATTTTGTCTACGAGATTTATCACTGGAAAAATAGGTCAAGACTGAAGGGATTATCTTTGTTCACAAAACTAGATTGTAATGATTAGAGGTATTTGACAATAAAAAAATAAATTCACTACTAAAAACACAAAATACATACAATTACTGATCCCTAATTTTGGGGATATTTTCTCCTACCACATTGTACATCTCACGGATGTCATATACCCCACTGATTCTAAATCTTTAAAAAAATAGAGCTTTCCTCTTATTTAAAAGAAATACAGATAAAACAAATGTCAGGTTAACTGACCTAACTAGCTAGTGCCCTGTAGGAATGAGGCTCTGAGAATCACGAACTCTCTGCAAGGACCCCATGAGTCTATGGCCAATACTCACCACGACTGTGCTCCAGGGCAGAGGTGTGAGTGACCTGCCACAGACTGTCCTCCTACTGAATACCACTGTAGATTAGATGATTTAAGAATAAACTTCAGAATGAGTTTTTGAAAGTCTGTGTCAAGTTCTGATTGCCCTGAATGAGCAGCTCATAGCTTCACATATTTTTTTTTGAACAATAAAGTAGCAGTCAGTAGCTGATTTTTTGAGTCCTATGCTAGGCTCTGTATACCTTATCTCATTAAATCCTCATTTTGGTATTGCTTTTATCCTGACCTTACAAACGAAGAGAGAAAGGCTTGGAGAGTATAAATAAATTGTGTAAGATCACAGAGCGCTGGGAACCTTTAATACTACACCATTCTATCAGTTCCTATGGTATTTCCAGATGGCTTGGATAAGATCTCGGAATTGAAAACGGCTTTAACTTTCACATCATTTAACTCTCTGCTACTTGAAAATGTTAAGTTTAGAGATAATACTCTGGCAAAGGACTCTCAGCTTTCTTAACCAATCTGGACTTGACCTAGGCACCATGTTTAAGCAAAATATTTTTAATGCTTTAAGTCAGGGAGGCATTCATGCTCCATTCCCACACAATCACCCCCTATTGTCTTAAACTCAGGTAAGTCACACATTATTATTTCAATAGGCTTTGAAGACATTTGGGTTTATTGTATCTCCTGACACAAGCAACATTACTTCCTCCCATGAGGTCTCTTTGGTTCCCCTTTTACATTCAGTTTAGCCTCTGACATAGCCCTGATTTTCTTGGCAGGGCCCATAATCATTTGCATTAAAAGAAAAAGAAAATCCCATTTACCTCAACTCTGTTAATATGGGCATAACACGAATTCATTTAATATGACTCCTTTGTAAGCTACCTTGCGATTACAATAGAAAAATTGGGTTAAGAAAAGAGAGGCAGAGAAAGCCAACCTCATCAAATGGAATTTCAGACTGTCAGGTTAATGTAAAGTATTTCGGGGGAAATGCGGAATTTTTAGTGAGAAACTCAAATCCTAACTTGCTGGTAATGATTTCTGCATAAAATAGCCCAGAAATGCTCACAGTCCCACTGCTGAAGGTGGTCTTTCAGGTTAGTTTGCTCTACTAAGGGAATCATTGACATTCGGCTAAATTGGAAATAGGAATTGTGCTGAATGACTTCTCTACTCTTGTTTATAATATGGGAAGAATTAGTGTTTTATTTTTGCCTCTTTTAAGAACCGTAACCAGTATACAAAAGGGCACTTACTTAAATAATATGCAGGTAGTAATTTATGTGCTCTAATCTATCTACATATAATTACACTCATTAGTAGTATTGTCAAATTTTCTTGGAGTTCTCCTTGTGGCTCAATGGGTTACAAATCTGACTTGTACCCATGAGGATGTGGGTTTGATCCCTGGCCTTGCTCAGTGGGTTAAGGGTATTGCTGCAAGTCACTGCTGCCTGCAGACCTGGTTTGGATCTGGCATTGCTGTGTCTGTGGCCAGCTGCAGCTCCGATTTGACCCTTAGCTTGGGAACTTCCATATGCCACAAGTGTGGTCCTAAAAGGAAAAAAAAAATTTTCTTGAAAATGTTTACCTTATAGGTCTAAAGCCTATAAAATATTGTCAGAGAAAGTATTGACAATGCTTATCAATACATGATTTCTTAATCGTTTTCTTTTCTGTAAAATTAATGGTCACAGAACTATTTTGTTCTAACTATCTTGTGGAATCTTGGGGGAATATTTTTATACTCTGCAAAAGATATATCTTTCATGCTAGATAATAACCATATCATAATGAACACATTAGCTTTTCTGTCAGTTTTCAACTTTTTAATCTTTTAGAATTTAGATCAAATTCTCTGCTTAAATAGACAGTTCCTGCCTAATCCCTCCATATTCTGGGGGTTTTATACATTATCCCCTTAGCATTTAATGTAATGTAACTACACACAGTACAGATATAAATCCAAAGTGCCTGTAATTAAAGAGAGCAAACTCATTTTTTAGGGATGTGCATTCATACCCAAGACTTGCCCAAAATTTTTGAGGAATTTCCTAAAGTGTAATAAATACATTTTGTGATTTTTCTCCATGTTTCTCTCAATTACCTAAGGTACATAGTTTGAGGGGTATTTACATATGAAATATTTACCTTCATTGCATCATTTATTTAGCTGAGGAAAAAGGTATTATCTGTAAAAAAAATTGCTTAGGAGCTAAGTAAACATCCCTCATCCTCTCTGGTCAATTTATTTAGAAGAATCACTTTTAAAAATTCACCTGACTCAATTAGTAGCAGTCAACCAGCCTAAAATTATCTACTGATTATTAACGCATGATTTCAAGCCAAAAAGGGCTTGATTCATCAGGAAAGCATGGGTTATTAGCATGAAAATAACTGCTAACCCAAAAGATTTGTCATTATTATGTAATAATACTACTTACTAGATTTAGAATACCGTGGATTTTAATATTAGGAAAGGGTATGGAGTAAAGTGGTCTGTGCTCCATGGAATCATTATCTTTTTCCACTTCTCAGCTGCATTTGCCTACATTCAAAATGAAGGTATTCATCCTTATAGGATACGATTTAGATAATACCATAAAGTTTCAATGAGATTTCAGCTCTGCGGTAGAAACAAGGATTTCCTTCAGTCTAACACTTGATGTAGATTCTTTGTGCTCAGCCATCTTCACAATGCTATTTTCTATTAGATTTCTTAAGAGCTTAGAGAAAACTTCATGAGATTCTTAAGATTAAGGTAACTAACTAGAAGCATTTTTTTGGTGCATATGCTAAAGATGTTCCTCCTTTATATAAGCTAGGTCTGTGTTTCCTGATCCCTCAAAGCTAAAGTGCTCTGAATATTAGAGCTGAAAAAGTAAGAAAATAGAAATAAATACATATATATTAATTGAGCTTTCTAAGAAGCCATTTTTATGCTAATATGAGAAGATGTTTGAGTATTTCTTTAAACTTCTCCTACTTGCAATCAGAACATACATATAATATACATACTCACTAATTACAAATATATAAATATATAATTATATATTTACAAGTAACTTATCATATATACTTTACCAATACATTTATTAATTATATAATTAAAACAAATTTTTATTATGTCAATTTAGAACATTCTGTCAATTTCTGCTATACAGCAAAGTGACCCAATTATACATATATATACATTCTTTTTCTCATATTATCTTCTATCACATTCTATCACAAGTAATCAGATATAGTTCCCTGTGCTGTACAGCAGGACCCCATTGCTTATCCATTACAATTGTAATAGTTTGCATCTACTAACCCCAAACTCCAGTCCATCCCACTTTCTTCTCTTTATTAACTACATACACTTATTATTTACTAAGATAGTAAAAATATATATATATATATATATATACACATATTAGTAAAAATACCCAAATCTGAAAGCTGCCAGCCAACTGCAATCCTGTAAATGCATAAGGATAACAATCAAACTCATTTTCTTAAAATACTTCTAATACATCCCTCCCTATCCCCAAGCCATTCATGGACTCCATTTAGTTAGGAAAACAAAAGTTCCACCAACTCCTTACCCAAACATTCAAAGCTCTCTGTGGTACATGCTCAACTTCTGTTGGGAAATACTTTTCACTCTGTCCTTCTTACACAATGTGAATGTCTTGCTTCATCATAGTAATTTTTCTTACTCTATTCTTCCTTCTCAAAATAGTTATCTCCATTTTTTTTTTACATGTCTGAATTGTACCTACCCTCCAAGAGCCAGCATAAATGCCAATTTGACCAGGAAGCCTGCCAGATTTTATCTGGAGCCATTTACTTCTCATGCTTCTAAACTTGCAAATGACTTTATTTACACCTCTCTCATGACAATCACTACTTTTTATTGTTTATTGTTCTTATTTACATTATTAGCCATTACTTTCCTTAAGTAGAGTCAGTATCTGAGCATGATTGACCTTTGCATTTTTCATAATATTGTGCATAGTGGGTGCTCAGTATATTACTGAGTGAAGGAATCTATAATAGTATAAAAGTTACCATGCCAGTGACAGTAATGACATTAATTGAGTATCAGTGCAGAGGACTGGGTTAAGTAAGCACTTTATACTCATCAGGGAGAAATTAAAGTATACAAAGTATAAAAATCAACTTATTTGAATCTAAATAGTCTGGGTATCTATCTACCCAAAATTACCACAAAATACTTTTAGGAAAGATCAACTAAAAATTTTTTTTCTTTAATTCAAAGTGAGAATTATAACAATATGTTATCTTTATGACAGCTCAAAACCCTAAATGTTCTTCACCTTTTTATATTTTGGGAAGATTTTAAAAATGACATACGTCTTTAAAGAAAAGATCATCAATTTCTGATGCTGTTCACAAGCACAAAGCCTGAGAAGGTGAAGGGAATGCCATTAAATGCCACCGAAGCTTAGAAAAGTGTTTTCAGACCTCATTTATTTCCTCTGTCAGTAAGGAAATATTGTGTTCAGATAATAGGAAAGAAACTAGTAACAGAAATTGCTGCAAATTCTGTTTGTGTTGATCCTTTAGGTTCAAACCTTTCATTTCACGGGCTGCAGCTGTTAAGAAGAGAGCTGGGCAAGCTAGATTATTCATTTCTATAATTAAAGAGATACCCAGTCATTGAAATATAATGCCCTTTTCTGTGACTGACAGCAGCTATGATTGGATGTTAGCAATGGGCCATATGAAAGATGAATTCAGGTAATCTCCATTTTTTTTTTTCTCCTTCTCTCAGAAATGTCTCAAATTGACACTAATTTGATAGTCTCAAATCCCAGAGCCCCTTGGATACTGAGAATGGAATGTAAAGAAATTCTCCTTGGTGTCAGTCAGTAACTTTCTCTTTTCTTCAGGTTACAAAAGGTGATTGACAGGAAGAGAAGGCCTGCTCACCGCTACAACAAAGATGGACTTGAAAACTGGATTGGTAGACATCTTCTGTGGATTTCTCTCTTCTTCTTCTTCTTTTTTTTTTTTTTTTTTTTTCTAATTGGGATACCAGCTATGATGAAGAATAGATGATAAGAGTTCATGGGAAGATAGATACCTTTAAAGCCACTGTCAAAGTCAGATGGCACAACAGAGAAGCTCCAACCAAAATAAAGCCAGGGTTCACTGAACACATTTTCCTTCTTTTCTTTATCCCTTCAAATAACTCAAAATTAAAGATGAGAGGTAAAAATATAAAGATTTTGGGTCTGGGATTAGGACTTTGCCTTAGGACCTCCTGATAAAATAAATTATCCCCAATGCCTCACCTTACACATGCTATAAATGAGAAATAAATACAAGCCGAGTAAAAGAGAACAGAAAACAAAATACACCATCTCACTCAAAAACAAAAATAGTAAGTTACCTATTTGCATTATTTTAAGTGAACTGTAGATGACTCAAAAGAGGCCACAAATACACAAATGCACACTGTAGATAGCAGAGATGGAGAACGGAACAGAGGGCCACTGGAGCAGAATTAAATGCAACTCCTCTCCTTACTTTGCCCTGGTCAGGTGAGTCTTTGCACACCAAGCCAGGTCTGGACAGATTTCAGGTTGACTTTGTGTTGCCTTCCAGTCCCTTTATGCTTCTGCCATTATCTGGAAAAACTTGCATGATATAGTTCTAGGGAATATACATTCAATAGCAACAGGTATACCTTGTCAACCAGGGAACAAAAACAGAATAAGTACTCGGGCATAACAAATAACCATATCCAGCACCCTAGAAAGCAGTTTTACTCAAAATAAAGCACTTTCTAAAGACAATAAAATTAAAGCAGAAAAATAAATATATCATATTTCTACTGGTTTAAAATCCAATTAACTCATTGTATGGCATAAGGATGAAAGAGGAAATCTGAGTCATGTCTTTCAATATTAACTCCACTGTCTTACTAGCAACCCCCAGAAGACTTCCTACTATATAGCTGGCTTACAATTATTTGTTACACTAATAAATATGCAAAAACATTTATATCACTGGGTTATCTCCAAGATATTGTTCAGAGCTCAGATGATCCAAACTAGCCCCCAAATAGAAAACACCCTGGGCACTTCTAGTTCCGTATTGGTTTCTAGGACTCACATTTCCAAATTGGTTGTTTTAGAAAACTGAAACAGGGCTTCTTTAAGTAGCAGCAAGTATTCCAAGTTGCTGAAAACACAACTTCAGCTGAAACCCTTGCTCTTTTCATCTCCACTGTGTTACTCGATCTTATGTTAACATGTTCTTTTATTATAAGATTTTCCTTTTAAATCCTCTGAGGAGAGAGTAAGCATTGGGAGTTGTAATTATGTTGCAGGTACCACCTGAATGCCATTCCTTAAGAACCTAGGTGCTATTATCTTTTGTCAAAAATACCCTATCAAGACTACTGAAACAAACAAACCAAAAAAAAATAAGAATGGATTCTCCAACTTAACAAAGATACAATCACTCATCCCATGGATAGACCATCTTAGCGTAGGTAAGAACAATACTCTCAGAATGCAGAAATGTTCTGCCTTCTACCAGTTACACAAACAAGGGCCCTTCACAGAGATGTATACCCTTCATTCCTCCATTTACACAACAAATATTTATTGAGCATTTACCTCATGTAAACTCTGTGCCATGACCTTGGATAAAGGAACACATACCCAGATGCTGCCTTCAAGGAACTTGCAGTCTGAGAGAGGAGATGCAGGGGTGATCCTTGGTCAAATTCCTCTTTATGGGACAGAAAATGCCTGCCACAAAATGGTAAAATATGACTTTGTCTTCCACTTCACACCAAAATAAGGTAAAACATTACCAAGTGTGATTATTGTTATTCACAGTAATTTCTGTGTGCCCAGACAGTACCAAAGAATGCAAGTAAACAAGTACTGCAAGAAATATAACATATAATTCCACTAGGAATACCAAAGTTCCTAGTGGAACCCCCTTTATACAAAAACTATTCCTCTGCTCTGTTTTAAGGTTGCCACTGAATCATTAACTTCTATTTGTTAAATCTGTCTCAAATGAGATAATGCAATCAGGACTAAGTTCCACCACTGATAGTCATTCTACCCTAGAGAAAGTATTGAAGACAGGTGAGAATTTCTCTAGCTTCCTTTGAATTACTCACCTGCTTACCCTTCTGTTTCAGCCAAACATTCAAAAGATGTGGAGAGCGTAAAAATGCTTTTATTTAAAAATCCCTCACTAGTCAGGGCTAAAACAAATGCTTTTTGACTTAAATACTCTTTCCTATCACTCGGAGTACGTAATGAATAAACTAATGGTAGAAAAGCCCTTTGAGGATTTTCCATCTCTTTACTACCTGGAACGCAGGCCCTGAGCTGGTCCAGCTCAAGATGGCGACCAAAGAGGAGTCAGAGCTCAGCTCCTCCACAAACACACTGAAGCTAGAGCTACAAAAAAAACCCCGAAAACTGGCTCAAGAAACTCCTGGGTGACAGAAGGTCTACATCAAACCAGGTAGGAGAGGCAGGGACAGAATCTCCTCATAAACCCCAGCTTGGCAGGCACCTGGGTCAGGAAGGAACCCCAAACCCAGAGCTTCTTCCAGAGGAGATAAGGGTTTCAGCCTTAGAGCAGACACCCCAACTTTGAGGACCTGCACCAGAGAGATGAGCCCCTCGAAACATCTAGTTTTAAAAACCACTGGGTCACATCCCCAAGAGCCACACACTATGTTAGGGAGTGGAGAAAAGACTCACCTGCCCCAGCGCTGCGTGGAAGCTGAGGGAGAAGCACCCCGGCTTTGTGAGGAAGGCGCCCATTTGCTCTACGGAGTGTTAGCCTGAGGGGCGGGCATCTGATTTGAGCTGTGTTTGAGGTCTACCCTGCGCCCTCTGGGGCTGGAGACCCCGCATGACTCTTGCCTGCCTTCCCTTGCTCCAGCCCTCAGACACCATCTTTTTTTCTTTTTCTTTTCCTGTTCCCTACCCAGTGGGTGCCAGCTCTACATTCTCCCTCTGCCATGCTCCAGAGCACCAGTATCTCTCAGTGGGGAGTTTTTACACACAACTGGTACCCTGGTTTTGATTTCTGGTGTCTGGGCCTTTGCACCTGATGCCTAGGGGACACCTCTTGATCTCCAGCTTTAGTGGTTGCAGGCCCTGAATTCCTGGGCCACAGGGGTTGTAACAAACTATAATCATCAGAGAGATGGTGCTTAGAAGGCTACCACTCCCAGGGAAATGCACACATACCTGACTCAAACACACCTCCAGTCTTTCTGTGAAAAAGGCTTATCTGCTTGTACAGAAGCTTGAGCCTGAATTAAAAGAAAAAAGAAAGAACTCACAAAGAATAGTTTGGTGGTTGTCAGAGGTGGGGGGTGGGTGAAGGAGGGTCAAAAGGTACAAATTTCCAATTACTGAATACATTAAGTGGGGCGGGGTGTGGTGACTATAGTTAACAATGTTGCATTGCATATTTGGAAGTTGCTAAGAGAGTAAATCTTAAAAGTTCTTATCGTAAGAAAACAAAATTTTGTAACTTGGTATAGTGACGAACACCAGCTAGACTTATTGTAGGGCTCATGTCATACAATATTGAGTCATATTGAACACCTGGAATTAGTGTTATATGTCAATTATAACTCAATTTTTTAAGTTTTTTTATTTTTATATAATGATTTTTATTTTTTTCCATTATGGCTGGTTTGCTGTGTTGTCAATTTTCTGCTATACAGCATACATGTATACATTCTTTTTCTCACATTATCATGCTCTATCATAAGTGACCAGACATAGTTCCCTGTGCTACACAGCAGGATCGCATTGCGTATCCATTCCAAAGGCAATAGTCTGCATCTATACCTCAATTTAGAAAGGAATAATCAGGAGTTCCCATCGAGGCGCAGCAGTTAACAAATCTGACTAGGAACCATGAGGTTGCAGGTTCGATCCCTGGCCTTGCTCAGTGGGTTAAGGATCTGGCATTGCCTTGAGCTGTGGTGTAGGTCACAGATGTGGCTCGGATCCCGAGTTGCTGTGGCTGTGGCATAGGCCAGAGGCTACAGCTCTGATTAGACCCCTATCCTGGGATCCTCCATATGCCACAGGTGTGGCCCTAGAAAAGGCAAACACACCCACACACACACACACACACACACACACACACGAATAAGGAGTAGTTCCTGTTGTGGCTCAGTGGGTTAAGAACCCGACACAGTGTCTATAAGGATGAGGTTTGATCCCTTGCCTTGCTCAGTGGGTTAAGTATCTGGCACTACTGCAAGCTGTGGTGTAGGTCACAGATGCAGCTCGGATCCAGTGTTGCCCTGGATGTGGCATAGGCTGATTCAACCCCTGGCCTGGGAGCTTCAATGTGCTGCAGGTGTGGCAATTAAAAAAAAAAAAAAAAAAAAAAAAAGCTATAGTCAGGCCTACCCAAGGAAGAAAGTCGCTTCTGATTTCAGTAATTTCTCAAAAATGTCAGGTAGGCAAAATATAAAACAAAGCAAAAAGATAATCATATCCAGGAAACTGAGTGCTGTCATTGTTAATGTATATGGTCCTATGTAAGAAGCCTCAAATTCCCTCTTCTCCAGGAAATCTTCCAAGAGAGGGTCAGTCCTTTTTGCTCACTAGGAATTAGCCAGGGATTCAGAAGGATGAACAACATAATAATGCCAAGGACTCATAAACATCATTAAAATATAACTGAGAGGGAGAAGAGAGAGATGTCTCAACTATGGGTACTAAATGAAGTTGAATCTAGTTAAAGTGAATATAAAATGTTAATTGAAATACGTAAGAGAGTGAATGGATGGCAGTAGAATGTGTAGGAAGTTAGAAAAAGAATAGAGAAATAAGTTCAGTAGGTAGGTAGATAGGAAGCAAAGATGGGCAAGGTCATGAAGTGTTTTATAAAACTTTGGTATGAAACTTGAACTTGACCCATGATAGTGATCTGTGAATAATTTTAAGGCAGCTCTTCAGATCTGTAATTCAGAGAGGTCATTGTGATTCTAGTATAGAGAAAGGGGTAGAGATCTGATAAAGCTAAAGACTGTAAATAATCAGGTAGTTCTAAAACTTCCTAAAATTAGATATAGAAAGAAACAGTGTTGAAAAAATATTCGGGTGATAGAGGATGTTTAAAGTAAGAGAAAGTGTGTTTCTAAAATAAATGTTACATTTAATAATTCTCTTGTTGAAAATGTCTAAGTCTAAATGAAAGTGTATTCTTTTTTTTTTTTTAGAAAATATATTCTTATAGAATCTTGGCTGCACTCATTTCCCAACAAAGACTTTTCATAGAATAAAAAAACAAAACAAAACAAAAACCAAGAAATTCCCTTTATAATTAAATTCAACTATACAAAAAGGGGAGAAAACATTAAACATAACCCAAGTAGAATAAATTTCCTGTTTATTATTTACACATTATTTTCTGTCCATATATTACTCTTTTTGTGTAATTTAATAGGATTTATCGAGATATAATTTACAATAAAATATACCCATTTTTCATTGCACAATTCAATACATTTTGACAAATGTATACACTCAAGTAAATATAACCAAAATAAAAATATAGAACATATTCATTACCTTAAAATATTATCTCTGTAATGTAAATTTTACCACCACCTTCAAACCCAGATAGCCATTGATCTACTTTATAGCAGTATAAATTAGTTTTAACTGTTAAGGGATTCCACATAAATAGAACCAAATGCTATGGATGTCTTTCACTCAACATAATGTTTTAAAGATTTATCCATGTTCTTGAGTATATAAATAGTCTGTTTCTTTCTTGTATAACTGAGTAGTCTGTTGTATCAATACACCATAGATTATTTATCTACTATTCAGTTGTATATTGTGGTTGTTTCTAGTTTTTGACAGTGTGAATAAAGCTGCTTGTACATTTATGTGCAATACTTTTAATAGGTGTGTGTGTATATATATATATATATATATATAAATATAAAATATTTTGCTCTAGAATCCTCATATCTATGTAGGTACATAATCATTTGATTTGGAAGTAAAGACAAATACACTACTACCTTTCAAATTTGTATACCTGTTTTTCAAATTGCCTCATTGCATATGCTAAGCATTCAAGTATAATGTTGACTAGCAGTGGTGAGAGTAAATTTTTTTTGCTAGTCTTAGAGGTAAAGTTTTATATTTGATTTTCAAATGTTAAGCTAGCCTTGTATTCCTGAGATGAATCTCAATTGAACATGATGCATTACTATTTTTATATTGCTGCATTCAATGAATTAATATTTTCTTAAGAATCATTTGTGTTTATGCTTACAAGAGAAATTTATCTTAATTTTGTTTTCATATTGTTCTATCTGATTTTATTCTAGCCTCATAATGATCATTTTTGAATTGACATTGGACATTTTAAATGTTGCACTGTGTATCTGAGTTTTGTTTTACTTTAAAGAGAATTAATATTTGCTTCAGCAGCAATGAAGTAACTTGAAGATCAGCTTTATCCTTTTGATCTTTTTTCCTCCTTCCTTTCCCCCCTTTTATACATTCTTATGAAAGTTCTTGAGTAGCCATTACTCTGGGGCTTTTTTTCCCCTTTTCTTTCTTTCTTCTTCTTCTTTTTTTTTTTTTTTTTTTGCTACTATTGACTCATCATATTTCTGGAATTCCTATCAATTTCCTATCGGTGCCCCAGTTTTCATGAAGGTCTCTGAACTATGAGTGGAAATAAAACTTAATATCTCCTGGCCTAATGTGAGCCCTAGAAATTGTTTATCTTTCAGTTCCCCAGTAGTTTTTTGCCCAGCCTCATGGATATTCACCCTGCACATTTACAGTTTAGGATTCAGCAACAGATTCAAGAGAATCTCAGACTGAGCTCTTTTTGTGCATAGCTCCCAACTCTCCAGCACTCAGCCTCACTAATCTCATCTGCCTCTTTCACCCTGAATTCAAAACACTTATCTTCTCAACCAGTATGATCACTGTCTTCTAGTTTGGATTACCATATCTGAGCCACCATCTCATTTCAGGCAGAAATCTAAGACAGCTGTAGGGTTCACCATTTCTATTTTGTTTCTTTTGGATATCAAGTATTTATTGGCTAATGTCTGAAAGAAGTTTTTCATATGTTTTCCCTCACATTTTCTTGTGTTTGTAGTAAACAAAGGCACATCTAGTGTTAATTACTTCAACATGGCCATAAGCAGAATATCACAAGTGTATTCATATTAGATAAAATATTGTATTAGATATTAAAATGCTAAAAGATGTCAATACATTTTCAGTTGACTTTTGAAACAGCTTCAGTAAATTTTCACATTGTAACTCTTACTCCTTTCTTAGAAAATTATTATCTAGTAACATAAAATATCTTATTTTTCTGAACGTTTTATTAATAGGAAAATATGCAGCATGACAAATGAGCTGTTTAAATTTATAAAGTAAGTTTTAACTATATATTTTTCTGTAATCCAGCCATTGAGCAAGTTAACTAGTGAATTCTCTGTGTCAAAAAACCTATCTGGGAAGGGGGATTCTGAAGAGCAGCTGAGATCTGCCAGAAAACATATGGGATGGAGAGAACTGATAAAATGTGTAAACCAACAAGAGTAACCTGTAGTGGAAAATCTCACAAAATTCAATCAAAATGTATTTTTTTAATACCCAATTTAAAAACTTGGGGTATAAATACTATTTTCATTGTGGGTTTTATAACCAGGTAAAATTTCCTTCATTATAATTAACAAACAAACATACTCAAACACTCAACAAATCAAGGGATATAGTTTCCCTGCCCACCTCCACCGGATGAGTGGTGATGGAATTTGAATTAGTTTAATAATAGAACTAGAATTGTATAAATGTTAGATTGACAGAACAGCACATGAGTGTTGTATACCCTGAAAAATGATAAAATAACCAAAAAGAAGAAGAATGGGAGGGAAGAAAGTAGAAAAGGAAGGGTGAGTTACTTGATTACCTGGTAACTAGCTGACAAATCAAGAAATGTGATAATGCCTATTTAAAATAAAAGTAAAAGCAAGGAGGAAAAAAGTGTTGACTAATATCAGGTGGTAAAAGATAGAGAAGAGAAAGGAAAGGGAAAGGAAACACTCCAAATTTCAGCATTGCCTTTTTTTTTTTTTTTAATCTTTTTAGGTACACACCTGGGGCATATGGAAGTTCCCAGGCTAGGGGTCAAATTGGAGCTACAGCTGGAGGCCTGCACCACAGCCACAGCAATGTGGGATCCAAGCTGCATCTGCAAACTATGCCACAGCTCACAGCAGCACTGGATCCTTATTCACCCACTGAGTGAGGCCAGGGATCAAACCAGCACCTTCATGGATATTAGCTGGATTTGCTACTGTTGAGACACAAGGGGAACTCCTATCATTGCCATTTAGAATGGAATAGAAATTGTTGAGAGAAATAGAAAGGTAAGCATCTTATGTCAAGTTAAGGTTACAAAAACAAAATAAGGGAAAATTATAACTTTCGCTATGTCAGAAGAACTATGAATAAAGATATCAAAGAAAAAGCTGACATAGTGTGAGACTTAAAAAATAAAATTAAAAACTTTTTAAGGAAATAACATTATATAACAGAAAAGTATGCAACTTTCGTATAATAAATTGTAATGGGCTTTATACATTTATTGTCAAGGAAAATTATTTTTAGATTGGACCAGAAAGCAAATCCAAACACTACTTTCTATATAACGGATACATCTAAAAATTCTAATAAAGATGAGGTGAAAACAGAATAATAGACAATGTGTTCAAGTCAAATGTAATCAAAAAGGAAGCAGGAATAATGAACTTTATATCAGATAAATTGAAATTAAGGTAAACAAAAATGTACTGACTAGAAAAAATAAAGAATATGGTCCTATTGTATAGCACAGGGAACTATATTCAATCTCCTGGGATACACCATAGGGAAAATAATACTTGAAAAGGAATATATATATATATATACATATATATATATGTATATATATATATATTACTGAGTCACTTTGGTGTATAGCAGAAATTGGCACATTGGAAATCAACTAGACTTTAATAAAATATAACAAAAGTATTAACTGATAAAAAAAATAATAGCACTATATAATTGTAAAAGTTGTAATCCATGATGAAGATGTAATGCTTATGATTATAATTATGGGTTACATAATTATGTTATAATTATCTTTTCTCTAATGTAAAATCAACAGTCCATAAAAAAGGTATTACAGAAGATAAAGAGAATGAGACAAAACCCAGTAATAATTTAAAAATTGCTGAAGGTTTTAATGCTGAATTCGTCTTGAGAATTTCCAGCAAAACATTTAGAAAATATTTTTAACTTTTAAGGAAAAAAAGAAGACCTTTCTCCTAAAGAGATTCTTTATCTAGAATACCCTAACTAGTTCCATATAAACCCTCACATACTTTCAGAACTCATCTTGATTCTCACTTCTTTCTAATAATAGTTAGCACATGTTATCCCTTCATTATGCTCCAGGCATATGTATTCATTTACCGTATTGTCTAATATAATGATCCGTCACAATGCCCTGTGACAGGTGATATGTACACACAAGGCAGTGTTATTAGCCTTAAAAAAAGTAAATAATGCCATTCTTAACATCCTGGAGAACACTATACTAAGTGAAATAAACCAGATGCAGGACAAATATCACATGATATGGTTTATAAGGGGATTCTAAAATAGTCAAACTCACAGAAGCAAAGAGCAGAATGATGGTCGTCAAAAGGTACCAGTCTCAATTATGCAAGATAAGTAAATCCTGGAGATCCACTGTACAATGTGTACAGCATAGTTCCTGCAGTTAATCTCACTGCACGGTATATACTTTTATTATTATTTTTTGGCTGCCTCCATGGCACAAGGAAGTTCCTGGGCCAGGGATCAAACTGTTACCACAGCAGTTACAATGCCAGAACCGCAACCTTTAGGGTACCAGGGAACTCCCTCTGTACTGTATACATTACTATGTGCTAAGAGGATAGATTTTATGTTAAATAGTCTTATCACACACACATACAAAATAAAGACAGTGGAAAGAAACTTCTAGATGTAATGGATATGTTTAAAGTATAGATAGTGGTGATGGTTTCATGACTATATACGTAACACCAAACTCATCAAATTACATACATTGAATATATATAGCTTTTAATATGTCAGTCATACCTCAATAAAGTGGTTTTTCAAAACCACAGATAAAAATAAGGAAACAAGTGAGGCTCATAAAGATAATATTTCCTCAAAGGCACCTTGCTTGTAAGTGGTAGAGCCAGGATTTAAAGGCAGCCTCTTTAACTGCCAATCCCCAGCCCCATTTACCTCTAAACCTATCCCTATGCATGTAAAACTATCCTTTTTGTGAAATCTCATCATTTCATAGACAAATAAATAGAAATTAAAATACTATTTTTATCTATTCTATCACAATGTTTGCATATTTAATTTTTCTCTGTTTCTCCATCCCAGCAATTCCTCTTTTGGAGAAAGAACTGTATGCAGCTCACATTTTCTTTGTACTTAACACTGTAGGTGAAATAATACTGTCTACTCTCTCAGAGATTGGAAAAGTAAATATTGTTTAAGTAACTTTGAAAACCACGAGGTTTGTGTAGGAATTGTTGCTTTTCATATAGTATTTTTTGAGAAAGTCGTGAGATAGGCATGAGATCAAAAGACAAAATATGTAAATTTAGCATTGACACTTTTTTTCCACTTGCTTCATTTCCAACTTTTATTTCTTCTTCCTTTCTTCCTTCTTCTATCTTTCCTTTCTCCTTTCCTCCCTCCCTCCCTTCCTTCCTTTCTCCCTTTCTCCCTCTGTTCCCTCCCTCCCTTCTTCCCTTCCTCCCCTCCCTCATTTCCCCTCTCTTGGTCCTTATTGCCAAAGTTCATCATTGACTTCTCACACACTGTGTTAGATAGGCACCCTGTTTATTTGTATGTTATCCTGTAAAATTCTTTATTTTACATAAATGGCACATGCTGTACATTTTCCGTTTCTTATTTTTTTCAACACTATGTTTCTAACATGTATCTATATAGCTGTGTGGACATCTTTTAGTGCCCCCCCCCCCACTTTTGGACAATATCTCTGGGTCTCACATTTTCTTATCTATTCTCATAAGCTGGACACCTAGCTTTTTCCCACCTCCTTAAACTCTACTATGGCTAAGAACAAGACATTCTGGTATCCCCTTGCAGACCCATGGGAGAACATCTTTGGGTCTTAGAAATGGGATTTATAAGTTATATGGCATACATAAGAATATATGATTGAACAAAATCAGTGCCATATTAGTCTCCAGAATGATGTCATATTTCACACTCACTAGTACAAGGAGATTATTATAACGCCATGTCCAACTTTCTAATTTTTGATAACAAAAAGCATATAAATTGAAATAACCTTGTTCTTTCCTCCCTCTGAAAGATATTTTCTTTCAATAGAAAACAAGATAGTTGACTTTTTTTTTATAGGAAACACAGAGTAGACTTTGCATAACTTAGAAATCCAGAGGAAAAAAATCATTATGTTGTGTACTGATTGTTTTATCAGAAAGAGGCTGATAGTTTTAGAGCTAATGAGGGGGTCAGACATGGAAATGTGACTGTACCAATAATTTATTCCTTGTACTGCTACCTTTCAAAAGAACAGAGAATATTTAGCTTTCTTCTTCTAATTACATAGGAGAATGTATCACAGTTCTTTAAATGTAATAAAAAGAACAATTTATCAAAGAAGGAAGCTACCTCCTGGAAGATATATAAAATAAAATAGAACAGAACATTTGGCTTGGGTTAGGATTTACAAGAAAATTATCAATAAATTCTATTTAAAAATTCATATTAAGTGCTATAAAATTAACTTTCATAAGGGAGGCAAATATACTAAGTTTGAAGGATTTTTACCTCTTAAATCTTCCCCAATATTATCCATTAATAACAGTTCTAAATATATCTTTTTTGAAAAATAACAATAGTGCTACTGAAGTAGAAAGCCATTTTTTCCGTAATTTATTCCTCAAACTAATTGATATAATTAGAGTTCTAAGTTATCAATATAATTCATAGGTAAATATATCAAATTATTTCATTGTTAACATACCTATATGCCCAAATTTTAAATGGATAGATTTGATGGTTAACCAGAAAAATAACCACCTTTGAATATCAGTATTTTATAATAATTTATTTTTTCTTCACTGATGATAATACAACTATATATGATATATAAACAATCTCACAATCTCATTCATCTTTGCCTCTCCAGTGTTTATAATAGTGTTTGGTATAGAATTTATGTTTAATAAATATTTACTAAGAGACTATATTTTAATATGTATTTCTGGTATCAAAAGTGTAATGGATTTAGAGTTAAGATTTGTGGGTTTTAGTTCTGAATCATTGATTTATGACAGCGCTGAAGCATATATATACATACTCAAAGTCTGTGTGATCAACCTATCTCAGCTGGGCAATGAGATTATTTCAAAGCTGTTCTTTTTCCATAAGAGAGGTGGTCTGGCTCCTTAGTAAGGGAGATTTTAAACGAAAAAGGTATTCAACAGAAAGGCAGCTCCATGAAAAAGCTCCAAGCATGGGTATCACATGATTCCTTTTGAAAGGAATAATCCAATCCTAAGAAATAAGATAGAGGTAAGACATATGAAGGCTCCAGACAGAAGGTAGTAAGTGGCTTTGGGAACCTATCAAATGGATCTGAAGTAGGATCAGAAATGAGAAGGTAATTGCATTTACCGCACTATGAATGTAGTTTAAGAGACTCAAAATGAGTCACTACACTTAAGAAGGGCCTGAGATCTGAAATCAGATAAGAGTTAAAATCACCCAGTCTGTGTTATCTTGAGCAAGCTTTTAAGTGTCCTCATCAACAAACTGGAAATAATACTAATGATGTGATCAATAATAATTATAATATTATCAATATCAATAATATTATCAATGATAATATCAAGTGTAGGTTTTAGGTATTGATAAATTTTATGACTTGCTATAGCAGTTAGTAAATATTAACTGTTATCATTGCAATATTGTACCTCCCTTTTAAATCAACATTAACACATGTATTCTGACTCCTATTTATTTTAACTCCTATTCTCAAACATTGTAATGCAGTGGAACTTGTAAGAACCTGCATAGGAATTATATGTTTTTGTATCACTCTTCTATTTCCTAAAAAAAAAGCATAAGATAGGCATTGAGTTAGAAAAAAAAAGCATAAGATAGGGATAAGCCACCTTGAAAAGTCCCTTGATAGCAGCTGTTCAAGAACATGGACTACTTCACAGTGCTTGCACCCCTGTATCTTGTCCCATAAATAAAATTTGTGGGCTCTGGCTCATTTTGCTTTCTGAAAATTAAAGTAATAGCAAGTTCAAAGCAATATTTAATGGGAAACAACTATCTTGATATATATGATGCTATATATATTTTTTTTTCTTCTCATTATATATCTCCAGCAATTGTTTTGGCTATCAATGCATTCAATGTCTAAGAGGAAATTATTTACCTAATTCTAAAGTCTGTTTATGCATTTTAAGGGGCAAATATCACCATTTTATTTTCCCTTTTCTTTACCAAATGCTGTCTGATGCATCTCCTTCCATTTAAAAATGAAAAGCTCAACCAAGAAATTGCATCATTCCCTTGGGCATGAATATCTGTAACAAATTTACTAGTACTTTGGTTGCAAAAGAGAATTAAGGATGCATTGGCTATTTAGCATTCCATGAATGATAAGCATACTCATGCCTCAAACGTAAAACAGGAAAATCTGTAGCATATAGACTTTGGGATCATCTGCTTTCATAATTTTACATTGATAGTGATGATGGGTACACATTGAAGTGTTCTTAAAAAATAGTGCCTCTTCTGTGATGTATTTATCTGACTTATAAACCCTCAAAATAATGCTATAAATATTTCACACTTTCTGGAGCAGTACCTAACAACATGTATCAAAAGGCAAACATCTGGATGATCTCTGACCTGGAAGATCATTTCAAGAATTTATCTTAAAGAGTAGGAGAGACGTGTACAAGGATGTACCTTAGAATGCAATTACAACCTGAACAACAAAAACAACCGTGGAAATGGAAACAATATAATTCTTCCACTGAGAACCAATTAAGATAACTACAGTAATCCACCCTATAAATACTATGGGAAATATAAAAATTATTTGGGGAAATAGGTGCATATAAATATATTGACAGTACATTCAGACACATACATTTTTCTGTGTCTTTGTGTGTGCGTGTGCACTGATTTGCAAACATGTTTACAATATGTATGTAATGCAAATCATCCAAAGTTTTTCAACTTTCTGTGGTGGTGTTTTCTTCTAAAAAATAATTACATGTTTCCAGTTTCCACAGAGCATACTGTGGAAAATCCAAAATGCCACCTTTTGCCTTTACAAAGGCCATCTTTCCCTACTCTGGTATTTTGAAAAACAGGAAGTTGGTCTCCATTTTGCTTCTGAATCAGATTTTCATGAAGCTTTTAAAAATGTACTTAATTTTTGCATAATGATTTATTTTTGCTTTTATTTCCATTGCTTTGGGAGACTGGCCTGAGAAAACATTTGCAAGGCTGATAATCAGAGAATACTTTGCCTATGTTCTCTTCTAGGAGTTTAATGGTGTCTTGTCTTACATTTAAGGCTTTAAGCTATTTTGAGTTTATTTTTGTGCACGATGTGACGGTGTGTTCCAGTTTCATTGATTTACACGCCGCTGTCCAGTTTTCCCCAGCAACATTTACTGAAAAGACTGTCTTTTTCCCATTTTATATTCTTGCATCCATTGTCAAAGATTAATTGACCATAGGTGTCTGGGTTTACTTCTGGGTTTTCTATTCTGTTCCATTGGTCTGTGTTTTGGTACCAGCACCATAACATCTTGATTACTTTGACTTTGTAATATTGCCTGAAGTCTGGGAGAGTTATGCCTCCTGCTTGTTTTTTTTCCCCCCAGGAATGCTTTAGCAAATAAAAGCAAAAACAAACCAATGGGACCTAATCAAATTGACAGGCTTTTGCACAGCAAAGGAAACCATTAAAAAAAAAAAAAAGACAACTTACAGAATGGGAGAAAATAGTTTCAAATGGTACAACTGACAAGGGCTTCATCTCTAAAATATACAAACAACTTGTACAACTCAATGGCAAAAAAACCAACACCACAACTGAAAAATGGGCAAAAGACCTGAGTAGACATTTCTCCAAAGAAGATACAAAGATGGCCAACAGGTACATGCAAAAATGCTCAACATCACTGATTATTATAGAAATGCAAATCAAAACTACCGTGAGGTACCACCTCACACCAGTCGGAATGGCCATCATTAATAAGTCCACAAATAACAAATGCTGGAGAGGGTGTGGAGAAAAGGGAACCCTCCTGCACTGTTGGTGGGACTGTAAATTGATACAACCACTATGGAAAACAGCATGGAGGTACCTTAGAAAACTATACATAGAACTACCATATGACCCAGAAACCCTACTCTTGGGCATATATCTGGACAAAATTTTCCTTGAAAAAGACACGTGCACCCACATGTTCATTGCAACACTATGCACAATAGCGAAGACTGGAAACAACCTAAGTGTCCATCGACAGATGACTGGATTAGGAGGACATGGTATACATACACAATGGAGTACTACTCAGCCATAAAAATGAACAAAATAATGCCATTTGCAGCAACATGGATGGAACTAGACACTCTCTTACATACTGAGCAAAGTAAGACAGAAAGAGAGAGACAAATACCATACAATATCACTTATATCTGGAATCTAATATATGGCACAAATGCACCTTTCCACAGGAAAGAAACTCATGGACATGGAGAAGAGACTTGTGGTTGCCAAGCAGGAGAGGGAGGGAGTGGGATGGACTGGGAGCTTGGGGTTAATAGATGCAGAGTATTGCCTTTGGAATCGATAAGCAATGAGAGCCTGCTGTATAACACTGGCAACTATGTCTAGTCACTTGTGATGGAGCATGATAATGTGAGAAAAAAGAATCTATACATGTATGTGTAACTGGGTCAGCTTGCTATATAGTAGAAAATTGACAGAGCACTGTAAACCAGCTGTAATGGAAAAAAGAAAAATCATATAAAAAATGTTTGCATAGTGAATATATTCATGATCTGAAAATATGAAAAACTAAGGAAACATTCAAAAAACATTTTTTCAATTTTTATTTTCAACTTACCTTTGTCATTGTATTTTAAGTGAATTTTTTATAAAAGACATATTGTTAGATCATGTTTTTCTATATACACTATTAATCTCTCTCTTACTTGGTATATTTACATCACTTAATGTAATGATTGATATGTTATGGCTTAAAACTGCTATTTTATTACTTGTTTCCTGTCTATTTCCTCCATTTCTCTTATTTTGCTCTCCTGTAGTTTATTCACTATTTAGGATTCATTTTGATTTCTCTATAGTATTTTATATAATTTTCTTAGAAAATATATTAGGTATTACAATGTAAGTACATAATTTTTTACAATCTACCAGTGTTGACATTTTACAACTTTGAGTCAAGAATAAAAAGATTACTTCGTTTAGTTTTTGTTATCTTCTTAACTTTTAAATTCTAATTGTTTTAAGCATTTCCTCTACTTACATTGAATACTGCATCAGATGTTATAATTTTTGCCTCGCATACTTAATTTAATAAACTCATAAGTGGCTAATGTCTTGTATGTACCCTTTTATGCCCATACCAATTTTTTTCCTTTTTTTTTTTGATATTCCAAGACTTCTTTTGTTCTTATTTTGTCCGGTTTTGAGAACTTCTTTTAATCACTTTAAGGGAAGGATTGCTAGCAACAAATTATCTTTGTTTTCCTTCAATTAAGAATGTCTTTATTTCCTCTTTACTCATGAGGGATCTTTTTCACAGTATACAATTTGCTATTTACAGATTTTTATTTCAGTATTTGAAAACATTGTATCCCCCAACCTTCTTCCCATGTGTTCTTCCATCACCCTCCATGGCTTCTACCAACCTGCAGGCTCCTCCCCTTTTCACGAGACTTGTCTCTAAATGATTCCAAATTATCGTCTTTATGCAAATAAATGTGTCTTATGTTTAAAGTTCTCTCCTTGGTGTCATGTTCAAGAAGACTTGCCTTTGTCAACAGAAATGCTCGGTAGAATTTTTCTTTGATAGCTCAATATCTTTCCTAAGCAAAATGTCCACTACAGTACATAAGCTTTAAGAAAATGGAAGCCTGGCAACCAATTTCCTAACATTTATTTTTCTGTTTTATATGTAATGAATTTTTATGAAGTTAAAACTGTTATAATAAAAGCACATTTAAATTTAATGTATTAATGTATATACTGGTTTATGCAAGTAAAAAAATCTCAAATATCTTGTTTGAGAATCTCAATTCTTATGATACATTTGAATAATCTGGAGTGCTTTAAAAAAAAATCTGGATGCTGGAGTTCTAAACCTATAGGTTCTGATTCAGTTTGCTTGAGTGGTTCTCCAGCTTTGTTTCCTTTCATTCACAAAGGTCAGAATCTCAGGTCATTTTGGATTCCTCTTGCACCTTCATTTTCTTATAACTAGTTCCTGTATATGCTTTTGTGGAATTCTTTTCAATATCTACTTTTCCTTCTGTATTGCCTATCACTATGCTAATTCAAAATCTCATTAACGTTTACTAGAATTACCATAATAACAGCCTCCTAAATATTCTCTCTAATTTTTCTCATGCCATTTGGTCTTAACTAAGATGAATGATAGTTACTATTTACCAAAGATTTCTAATATGCCAAGCATACTGCTAGATGTATGTCCTTTATATCAACATGTAGATTTTTATTTTCCTTCCCAGGTGGAAACTGAAGAACTGGGAGGTTAAGAATCATGTCTAAAAGTGACAGAACTGTGAGTAAAATCCAGATCTGTTTGATTTTCAGATGTCTTCTACTAAAACATTCATTTTTATTTTCATTCTGTATGAGATACTCCCTTTGTTAGAATTAGATGTTTCCTTAAGATTCTCTAGTCTACTGTGTGGTCCCTGAGGGCAGGAAATTTATGTGCTTTTACACAAAAATTTCCTGTAAATTTTATTGACTTTAAATTATTTAGTGAAAAGTAAATAATGGAATAGTCACAAGATAAATTTTATTTGAAATTTGCTGCATTAATTTTTATCTTTTCTCAGATTTTATTTTTTCTTTTATATCAAATATGATCCTTCATCTTTAGGTTATTAATTTGCTTAGAATACCCATTATTTAAATATGTCTTAAAGATAAATGTCAGCTTCTTCATGATAAAATCTCCATGATTCTAAATTAGTGGATGAAAATATTATGAATAAGATTATTTAGCTGCCTTAATTGACCCTTCAAAATTAAAACTGTCCTCTATGAAGATTAGATATCACTGATACAGCCTAAGGCACATATTTATACAAGCATAAAAAAAATTACTTTAAGAAGTGGAAATACAATTTTGCATTGTATTATCCTAATTATGTTGCAGGAAGAGGGATCCTCCCAGGGCCTGAGCCTGGGCTCTTGTATAACTTGGAAATCAATTGTCCAAGGAGACAGACATACTGACAAAGCAAAAGGTTTTATTTGGAAGGGGTGCCTGGATGGAGAGCAGTACCATAAGGGAACCCAGGAGACTGCTCTGCCACGTGTTTTGCCATCTCAGGTTTTATGATATCGTGGTTAATTTCCAGATTGTTTCTGGCCAGTCATCTTGTTTGGCCCATATTCAGTCTGAGTCAGGATCTTTCCTGGTGGTGCCTGAATCTCTCAGCCAAAATAGTTTCCAGTGCAAAGAGTTCTGGGAGGTTTGCAGGACATATTTTGGAATGGTGTCTCCTCCCGTCTTTTGGCCCTTCCTGAATTCTTTCAGTTAGTTTCACAAGACATATTATGGGCTTGCATCTCGTTAGCTTCACAAGACTTCACAAGACATATTATGGGCTTGCATCTCCTCCCTCTTACTTGCTCCTCCAGAATTCTTCCAGTTAGTTTTCTATGGCAGCACCTTGTTTCTTATTGGGACCTCCTGTTGTGAGATGTCTCATGCAAACAGTTATTATCATGCCTGGCCAAGGTGGATGATTTCTGTCAACAGTTCCCTAACAAATAGATATATAATATGCACAGCAAAAGGACTGGAAGGCTGTGTCACTGAAGTGTTGATTGTTTGTAGTGGGTGATATTTTTCCTACCTTCTGCTTTTCTGTGTTTTTGAATTTTTTAAATGATAAATGTATTTAACAGTTGAATGGAAAATGGAAGGTTTATTTTTAAAAGAGTAGTATATTAAAAATAATTACAGGAGTTCTCGTCGTGGCGCAGTGGTTAACGAATCCGAGTAGGAACCATGAGGTTGTGGGTTCGGTCCCTGCCCTTGCTCAGTGGGTTAACGATCTGGTGTTGCCATGAGCTGCGGTGTAGGTTGCAGATGTGACTCAGATCCCACGTTGCTGTGGCTCTGGCGTAGGCCGGTGGCTACAGCTCCGATTGGACCCCTAGCCTGGGAACCTCCATATGCCACAGGAGCGGCCCAAGAAATAGCACAAAAAAGACAAAAAATAATAATAATAATTACATACTCTCTCCCCCAAATCAAAGGTAAATATCCTATGAAAACCAGAAGAATCTTGTGATTTCAGATTTTAGGGATCATAACCAAATAACCAATAATGATGAGGATTAGAGACAAGCAAATTTTATCATTGGCTGGAGAAAGTTAGGATTTGGCGAAGATGTGCCAACTTTCAAAATTTCATAAATATAGAAATGAGGAAATGATGAAAAAAATGATGAGAGATAGGACCCAAGAAATATCTTACTATATGATCTGAACAGAAAGTTATTAAAACAGTCACAGCCCAGGGCCCTGTCAAGTTACTATTTTTGTGGTACAGCAATACAAAACCCACGGGAACCTGGCACTAATGATGCTCTGTGAGCCAGAGGAGAAAGATCAAAATCATAATAAAACTCTTTTCATATTTATATTAAACTTCTATTCCTAAACTTTTATAATATTTACTAGTGAGTTTAACCATTTTTCCCATAGTGCATGAATAATTAAAATTTTTTTTTGTTATTTCCCCAATACAATTTTTTTTCTACTGTATAGCATGGTGACCCAGTTACACATACATGTATACATTGTTTTTTCTCACATTATCATACTCTATCTTAAGTGACTAGACATAGTTCCCAGTGCTACACAGCAGGATCTCATTGCTAATCCATTCCAAAAGCAATAGTTTGCATCTATTAATCCCAAGCTCCCAATGCATCCCACTCCCTCCCCCTCCGCAACCACAAGTCTATTCTTCAAGTGCATGATTTTCTTTTCTGTGGGAAGGTTCAAATGCACCCACATGTTCATTTCAGCTCTATTCACAATAGCCAAGATATGGAAACAACCCAAATGTCCATCGACAGATGATTGGGTTTGGAAGATGTGGTATATATACACAATGGAATACTACTCAGCCATAAAAAGAACAAAATAATGCCATTTGCAGCAACATGGATGGAACTAGAAACTCTTATACTGAGTGAAGTAAGTTAGAGAAAGACAAATACCATATGATATCACATATCTGGAGTTTAACCATTTTTGTAGCAATAATGATCTCATTTCATTGCTACAAGAGAAATAGTATAGAATAGATTAAAATGCTAAAATAGATTTGAAAGATCATTAATAATTCCCTGATAATATGGTAACAAAAAATAAAATATGAGCATGTCAACTGTAAAATTTTCCTTAAGTAATTTGACAAATATTTTCCGAGTCTCTAGTATGAATAGAGAAAGTAGATATTCCTGCTAACACCTTGAAGCAGAAATCTTCATGCATATTAAAAGCTAAAAGAAAGCCAGTTAAATGGAGTACAGTATGAATGAGAAAGGAACATTCAGTGATGTAGGACCCTGTAAACAATGTTCAATAGAAGAGAGTTACAGGACATAATTCATATTTCAAATGATGTATTGAAATAAACTCATGTAATGAGGGGCAGGGGGAAGTATTTTAGATAATTTGTTCAAGTCAGAAAGAGGGCCACACTTTAAACTCAGAAATGCTTCCTACATGCCATGTTATTATCTTGCCTTAACCACTCTAAGGAGTCGTTGCTCTGTCTCCTGTAAAAGGGATACTGTGTTTGAGGCTATCAGTAGAAAAGACTGGCCTGTAACCTAACAATACTTTTCAGATATATGATGATGTCCATTCTGGTCTGTTTTATGCCCTCACTAAAGTCATGACCAGGGCCTGAGAAGCAGTATTACAGGTCTCTTGCTTCATCATCACAAACTCCGCCATGGTTTCCCGAAGCACTGACATTGTGTATAGTTTCTGGATGTCCAGTGTTTGAGATCTGACTGACCAGCAATTCTAGCATTTTTCTCTCAGCCAGGTTTTCCACCATGGACTCCCCCACCTCTCTAAAAAGTCTTTTTTTTTAAAGTATTCTCTACTACGTTAAAAAAGAATATAGCCCCTCTCCGAAAACCAGCTCTGTGTACCAAGGGCATGAAGCAGCATTTTGTAATCCATTGAGGCAAATAAAGCCCTATTGCTCTGCATTTGTACATCTGCATTTGCTATACTGATGACTCTTCACAAGATTTTTAAAGCATAATGATTTAAAATTTTAATTTAAAAATTAAGAATTTTTTTGTGACAAAAAGAGTAGAATCTGCCTTCTGTTATACACATGCATGTAAACATACCATACTTAACAACTTTATCTGATATTAAAATTATATGGAAATATAACAATAGTGCATAGAAATTACCACGAATGCTGGAAAAGAACTGCCTGGGTCAAACGGACTATAATTGTGTTAAATTATTTTTAACTTAATACTATATTATATTTTAAACACCATAGAGAATCCAAGTAAAAGGACTAAGTAGCAGTGATTGTGCAATTAGCAAATGTAATTAAGAAAAAATATCAATAATGTTCAATTCTCATGGAGGAAATTATTAAAAATAACCTATTTTAGTAAAGGTAAAGTATGAAGCACTACAGCAGTTTGTAAAATGCAGAGTCTGTATTAGGTTTTGAGGGTACTGAGTAGTTATTGTGTTGAAACAAAATTGTAGCAAGATTAACAAATCTGTAACTGTATCATAACAGAAATATTACATTTTATCAGTGCTGAAAAGTAAATGGTTTGGGCATTTTAACAATCACTTAGTTACTAAGGATAATTGGAAGAAGATGATGGTTGGTACATGTTATAGACAGTCATAAATAACCTTGAAAACCAGGGCCACATAGCGAGATCCAATTGCTTTCACATAAATATGTGTGTGTGCGTGTGCGTACCTTCTGTGTTAAGAATTCAAACTCAATATGTTTGCACTCGTTTAACATGGAAAGCAACCACACCAATAAGTGGGAAAAATATGAGGTCTATATTCATTTATAATGTATTTCATCTGTTTAAAAAAAATAATTCATAGTTACTTATTTGCTATTTTTCCTCATTAATAAGTCATTTTAAACAATTGCCTAATACTACTTTTGATTCAACTTAAAAATTGGGACATAGTCAAATTTATACTTGGTTTGATTGAAAAATTACCATGCTAGAGAAGTAGTTTAGTATAACTTGGCATGTGTTAAATGTTACCATACAATAAAAAATCTTGATATTTCCATATTATCCTTAGTATTATGGGTTGAATATCTATGTAAATATTCAAATGAAATATTCAAATTACCCGCAATAGAATTTAGAAGCTACATTGAACATCTATGTGTTTTGTTAGATGAAACTTGGTGATGGGAAAGAGACAAAACTTTGGTTTTATAAATGTCTTTGACTATCTTCACAAAACTGTAATCTCCCAAGAATATAAAACAAGCATAGATGTTATGTTATTCACATTATAAAGAAATAATAACTGCCAGATGGGCACATCACAACTATACACAAATATACTCACATATAGACATAGCACCTTAAGAATAGTATTCCTCCTTACTTATTTGTATTTTGGACAAAATTTCATTTACATTTGTCACTGCACCATGCTCTTGTTGTGGCTTTTACTGAAAGTTAATTTCAACTAACTAATATTTATTTAAAATGCTTTTTAAAAAAATTATATGCAAACTGTCACTGTTTTCAGATGAGTCAGATTATGGATTTTATTCAGAGGAGGGGAAATAAAGCTGAGGAAGAAAAGCAATCATATTTTTAAAGAAGAAATTTTATAGTACAACACAAAAAGCTATAAATAGGGCAGAACATCATTTTAGGAGGCTCTGACATTAGAAAACAAACATGAAAATAAATACAAAAGAAAGCAACACCAGAGAAAAACCAGGATGGGCTGGTTAAGAGATATTGAACTTTACATAAAAACCAGTCCTCCTTTTTTATTTATCATTACCTTATTCCTTAAAAAAAATATAGAGAGAGAATATACTTTATGGTGTAGTGGGTTAAGGATCTGAGTTTTCACTCTAGTGGCTTGGGTCACTGCTGTTATACAGGTTCTATTCCTGGCCTTGGAGCTTCTACATGCCACAGGTGTGGCTAAAAAGAAAATCACATGTATATATATGATCTATATTTCATTCAAATGTGTATTCAATATCTTTTTTATTATTATTAAAGTATAGTTGATTTACAATGTTTTGTCAAGTTCTGTTGTAGGACAAAGTGACCCAATCAAACACATTTCCCTTTGCTGTACAGTAGGATCCCATTGCCCATCCATTCCAAATATAACAGGATTTCCTTCTTTTTAAAGGCAGAGTAATATTCCTGCATGCGTATGTGTATGTCATGTTTTCTTTTTTGTCCATTATAGTTGATTTACAGTATTTTGACAATTTCTACTGTAATTGAAATATATATATGTGTTGTTTTCTAACAGTATCCTCTATCATGTTGTATCACAAGTGACCAGATATAGTTCCCTGAGCTATACAGCAGGATCTTATTGCTTATCCATTCCAAATGCAATAGTTTGCATCTATTAACCCCAGATTCCCAGTCCATCTCTCTCACTCCATCTCCTGCTTGGCAACCACAAGTCTCTTCTCCATGTCCATGAGTTTCTTTCCTGTGGAAAGGTGCATTTGTGCCATATATTAGATTCCAGATATAAGTGATATTGTATGGTATTTGTCTCTCTCTTTCTGTCTTACTTTGCTCAGTATGTAAGAGAGTGTCTAGTTCCATCCATGTTGCTGCAAATGGCATTATTTTGTTCATTTTTATGGCTGAGTAGTACTCCATTGTGTATGTATACCATGTCCTCCTAATCCAGTCATCTGTCGATGGACACTTAGGTTGTTTCCAGTCTTCGCTATTGTGCATAGTGTTGCAATGAACATGTGGGTGCACGTGTCTTTTTCAAGGAAAATTTTGTCCAGATATATGCCCAAGAGTAGGGTTTCTGGGTCATATGGTAGTTCTATGTATAGTTTTCTAAGGTACCTCCATGCTGTTTTCCATAGTGGTTGTATCAATTTACAGTCCCACCAACAGTGCAGGAGGGTTCCCTTTTCTCCACACCCTCTCCAGCATTTGTTATTTGTGGACTTATTAATGATGGCCATTCCGACTGGTGTGAGGTGGTACCTCACGGTAGTTTTGATTTGCATTTCTATAATAATCAGTGATGTTGAGCATTTTTGCATGTACCTGTTGGCCATCTTTGTATCTTCTTTGGAGAAATGTCTACTCAGGTCTTTTGCCCATTTTTCAGTTGTGGTGTTGGTTTTTTTGCCATTGAGTTGTACAAGTTGTTTGTATATTTTAGAGGTTAAGCCCTTGTCAGTTGTACCATTTGAAACTATTTTCTCCCATTCTGTAAGTTGTCTTTTTTTTTTTTTTTAATGGTTTCCTTTGCTGTGCAAAAGCCTGTCAATTTGATTAGGTCCCATTGGTTTGTTTTTGCTTTTATTTCTGTTGCCTTTGGAGGCTGACCTGAGAAAACATTTGTAACGTTGATGTCAGAGAATGTTTTGCCTATGTTTTCTTCAAGGAGTTTGATGGTGTCTTGTCTTATGTTTAAGACTTTAAGCCATTTTGAGTTTATTTTTGTTCATGGTTGTTAGGGTGTGTTCCGGTTTCATTGATTTATATGCGACTGTCCCTTTTTCCCAGCAATACTTACAGAAAAGACTGTCTTTTCCCCATTTTATATTCTTGTCTCTGTTGTTGAAGATTAATTGACCATAGGTATCTGGGTTTATTTCTGGGTTCCCTATTCTGTTCCATTGGTATTTGTGGCTGTTTTAGCACCAGTACCACACTGTCTTAATTTCTGTGGCTCTGTAATATTGCCAGAAGTCTGGGAGAGTTATGCCTCCTGCTTGGTTTTTGTTCCTCAGGATTGCTTTGGCAATTTTCGGGTCTTTTGTGGCTCCACATAAATTTTTGGATTTTTTGTTGTAGTTCTGTGAAAAATGTCATGGGTGATTTGATAGGGATGGCATTGAATCTGTAGATTGCTTTGTGTGGTATGGCCATTTTTATGATATTAATTCTTCCAAACCATGAATATGGAATATCTTTCCTTTTTTTAATCTACTTTAATTTCCTTGATTAATATTTTATAGTTCTCAGCATATAAGTCTTTTCATCTCCTTGGTCAGGTTTATTCCAGTGTATTTAATTTTTAGGGGTGCATTTTTAAAAGTTATTATATTTTTATATTCCTTTTATAATATTTTATTTTTAGCATATAGAAATGCAAATGATTTCTGAATGTTAATCTTAGATCCTGCCACTTTGCTGAATTTGTTAATCAGTTCAAGTAGTTTTCGGGTTGAGTCCTTAGGGTTTTCTATGTATAGTATTAGGTCATCTACATACAGTGATAATTTTCCCTTTTCTCTCCCATTTTGGATAAGTTGTATTTTTTGATTGTTTGTCTAATTGCTGTGGCTAGGACTTCCAATACTCTGTTGAATACAGTGATGAGAGTGGGCATCCTAGTCTTGTTCCAGATTTTAGTGGGAAAGCTTTCAGGTTTTTACCATTGAATATTGTATTTGCTGTGGTTTGTCCTAAATAGCTTTGATTATGTTAACTATACCCACTTTGGTAAGATTTTTTTTTTATCATGAATGGATGTTAAACTTTCTCAAGTGCTTTTTCTGCATCTATTGAGATGATCATGTGGTTTTTTACTTTTCTTTTGTTAATATGGTGTATGTCATTGATTTGCATATGTTGAACCATCCTTATAAACCTGGGATGAATCCCACTTGGTTGTGGTGTATGATCTTTTTTATAAGTTGTTGGATTCAGTTGGCTGAAATTTTGTTGAGAATTTTTGCTTGTGTATTCATCAGACGTATTGGCCTATAATTTTCTTTTTTTGTAGTATATTTCTCTGGTTTTGGTATCAGGGTGTTGGTGGCTTCATAGAATGTCCATGGGAGTGTTCCTTCTTCAACCTTTTGGAAAAGTTTAAGAAGGATGGGTATAAATTCTTCTTTGTATGTTTGGTAGAGTTTGCCTGTGAAGCCATCTGTCCTGCACTTTCGTTTGTAGGGAGTGTTTTTATTAAATATTCAATTTTATTTCTAGTGATTGTTCTGTTCAGCTAATCTGTTTCTTCTTGATTCAGTTTTAGTGGGTTGTTAGTCTCTAGAAAGTTTTCCATTTCTTCTAGGTTGTCAAATTTCTTGGCATATAATTGTTCATAGAATTCTCTGATGGTTTTTTTGTATTTCTATGGTATCCATTGAGATTTCTCCTTTTTCATTTCTTCTTTTATTTATTTGGGTTTTTTCTCTCCTCTTCTTGGTTGGTCTGGACAGAGGTTTTTCAATTTTGTTTACCCTTTCAAATAACCACCTCTTGGTTTTATTGATTTTTGCTATTGCTTTTTGAATCTCTATTTTATTGATTTCTTCTCTGATCTTTATGATTTCCTTCCTTCTGCTGACTTTAGATTTTGTTTTTTCTTTTTCTAATTCATTTAGGTGGTGGGTTACGTTGTCAATTTGAGATTTTTCTTCTTTTTTTTTGAGGAAGGCCTGTATTGCTATGAATTTCCTTCTAAGCACTGCTTTTGTGGCATCCCTTAGATTTTGAATGGTTGTGTCTTCATTATCATTTGTCTCAAGATTTTTTTTAATTTCCTTTTTGATTTTCTCATTGACCCATTGGCTTTTTAGTAGCATGTTGTTTAGTCTCTGTGTAGTCAGTTTTTTTCTCATTTCTTTTCCTGTGGATGATTTTTAGTTTCATGGTATTGTGGTCAGAGAAGATACCTTAAGTAATTTCTATACTCTTAAATGTGTTGAGATTAGTTTTGCTCCCCAGTATGTAGTCAGTCCTTGAGAGTGTTCCATGTAGACTCGAAAAGAATGTATATTCTGATTTTTTTGGATATAATGTCCTGAAGAGGTCAATGAAGTGTAACTTTTCTACTTGTCATTTAGGATCTCTGTTGCCTTATTGATTTTCTGTTCAGAGGATCTGTCCATTGATGTAAGCAATGTGTTAAAGTCTCCTACTGTTACTGTATTCCCGTCAATTTCTCCTTGCATGTCTGTTAGTGTTTGTTCTAGGTATCTTGGTGCTCCTATATTGGGACATATATATTGATGATTGTAATATCCTATTCTTAAATGATATTTTCATCATTAAGTAGTGCCTTCTTTGTCTTTCTTTACGGTCTCCATTTTAAAGTCTATTTTGTCTGATAGGTGTATTGCAACTCCTGCTTTCCTCTCTTCTACATTCACATGAAATATCTTTTCCCGTCCCCTTCAGTCCATAGGTATCCTAAGGTGACAGCCCTAAGGTGACAGCATACTGTAGGCTCTTGCTTTTTTATCCAGTCTGCCACTCTGTCTTTTTTTTTTTCTTTTTTCTTTTTGGAGCATTTAGTCCATTGACATTTAAGGTAACTTTTGATAAATATGTATTTATTGCCATTTTAAACCTTGTTTTCCAGGTGATTCTGTTTCTGTTTCTTCGTTTCTTTTTTGGTTGGATGACTTCCTTTTATTTTATGCTTGTGTCCTTTTCTTTTTTGTTTTTGTGAATGTAATGTTTGGTTTTGGTTCATGTTTGCCCTGTTTTTCAAGTATGTTAACCCCTTCCTATATCTGCTTGCTTTAGCAGATAATCATATAGTCTCAAACACATTCTAAAAAAAACCTCTAGATTTTCTTGCTTTCCTTTTCACATTCTCTGATTTTGAAGACTTTTTTTGTCAGCTTCATGTTTGTCCATTTTCTGTTCCTTGTGTTTATCATCACTTTCACAATATTTTTTTTTATTAGCTTTTAGATCTGTATACTGGCTTATTTAAGTGAGTGCGTCTCAATTTTGATTTCCTCCATCCTCTTTCTTCTTAATTCTTTTTTATTTAGAGAAAATTGTTCAGTATTTCTTTTAGAATGGATTTAGTACTGCTGTACTCTTTTCGTTTTTGTTTGTGGGAGAAATTCCTTATTTCTCCTTCTATTTTAAATGATATTCTTTCTGGGTAGGATATTCTAGGCTGTAAATTTTTCCCTTTTAGAGCTTTGATTATATCTTGCCACTCTCTTCTGGCCTGTAGTGTTTCTTTAGACAAATGAGGTGATAGCCTTAGGGGGGTTCCCTTATAATTAATGCTTTGTCTTTCTCTTGCTGCCTGTAGAATCCTCTCTTTATCTGTAACTTTTGCCATTTCTATTATGTTTGGTGTGGGCCTGTTTGGGTTCAGCTTGTTTGGGGTCCTCTGTGGGTCCTGTATCTTGATAGCAGTTTCCTTTAGATTTGGAAAGTTTTCAGTCATAATTTTTTCAAATATATTTTCAATCCCCCTTTTTTTTGTCTTCTTCTGTAATCACTATTGTGTGTAGATTGGCCTGATTTCTATTATCCCATAGATCTCTTACATTGCTTTCATTTTTTTTTATTTGGTTTTCTGCCTGCTGTCCTGACTGGGTGATTTCCATTATTCTATCTTCCAAGTCACTAATTCATTTCTATGCATTATTCATTCTGTGCTTTAGTGCCTTTAACTCAGTTTACATCTCTGCAAATGAATTTTCTAAATTTTCTTGGTTCCTCCTTTTATTTTCTAGTTCCTTTCTAAAGTAACCTACATTACTGTTTATATCCATTCTTAATTCCTTCGTATTCACCCTTAATCCCTTCAGTATTTTCACTATCTTCCTTTGAATGCATTGTCTATTAGGCTACAGAGGTCTCTTTGATTATTTGCTGCTTCAGAGGAATCCTCCTGTTCTTTTAACTGGAATGGTTCCTGAGCTTCTTCATTTCACTTATATTTTTCTTTTTCTGTGAGTATAGGGAAACCAACTGCTATAGTCTTGGGGGGCTATTTCTATGCAAGTGCACCCCTTTGTATTTGGTGGGTGGTTACTATTTATTTTTGGCATTGGATTTTGGATATTTGCTGTCTCATTCCTCAGTGTAAACAAGATGTTATCACCTTGATAGAGTGCTGCATGAGTTTCCAGGGAGAAGGAGGCAATGGACAGGGCTAGTGGTCAATGCCTGGTTTCTGGGCTCTTGACAGTAGAAAGGATCTGCTACTCCTAGTTGCAGGGCCCTGGAAAGTGGTAATGAGCCTCAGGCAGATTAGGCAGGCCTGGAGCATTTGGCAGTGGCAGGGGCAGAGTTCGTGAGTTCCCAGGGGAGTGAGAGCAATAATGGTGGTGTTTGTTTGCTGAGCCTTCCTCTGTGGTGCCCTCTGAGGTGATTGTGGCTGCAAGTGGTTCCTGTTCACAGACCCCTTAGTGGTGGTGGGCCTTTCCCACCTCTGCAATCAGAGATAACTGTGGTAGTTTTCCCCCACCACCTGCAGACCATAGAAGAAGCACCCCATCCTACCTAGCCAGTGCAGGAGATGCTGCACAGCCTTCTCCTGGTTGCAGGGTCCTGGGAAGTGACAGTAATTGAACATGTGTGGGCACTGCCCAGAGCATTTAGCAGTGGCAGTAGCAGGGTGGGTGTGTTACCGGGGAGTGAGAGCATCAATGGGTTGTTCTTAGTTCCAGTGCCCTCTTTTCTTGCCAACCTCTGAGGTGACTGGGGCCACAGGTAAAGCCTGCTCACAGACTCCTAGTGGTGGCAGGTCATGCACCCGCTCTGGTTTCTGAGATGACCATTGTGGTTGGTCAGTCCCCACCACCTGTAGATCATGCAAGAGGTGCTGCATTGCACTTAGCCCCCCACTGCCCTTGGCCCACACAAGAGGTGCCCAGCCCCCATGGCCTGCAAAAGAGGCTCCCAGTCTCCTGTAGCTCAAGCAAGTGGCTTCTTGCCACCTGTAGCCTGGGCCAGAGGCACCCTGCCCTCTGAGAGTCCACCCATGTGCAGGAAAAGAGATTTCTATGGCAGTCCACCCCTCCTCCTCTTGCCTTCCCCAGCAGTGGCGCCTTGCTTCTCCTGAAGGCCCAGACCTCCTCCTGGGTTCCCTTAGCCTGAAGTTCTGCTCCCCAGCCCATGGCACACTGCTGCCTAACCCTTCAAGCTGTCTTCACACAGCCAACCCTAGTCCTCTCCCCAGAACTGAGTTCCGGAGCCTGAGTCTCAGCACCTAGACCCTGCTGGAGCATTTCAGGCTGTGGAGTCCAGGGCATTGTTGCAGATGATTTATATGGCTTTCACTGTGATTTGCCCTCCTCGGTCCTGCTGTTGTGCTTTCTCAGCAACTTTGAGGTCCCTCTGTCTCAGCTGATCTCCCTGTCAGTTAGGTGCCTTTCCAGGGTGTAAGTTCTTTTTCTCTTTCACAGCTCCCTCTCAGCAGGTTAGTCCCATCTTGATTCCTTTTCTCTCCCTCTCACTTTTTAAATTTTATTCTGTCCAGTTATGCGGACGTTTTCTTGCCCTTTTTGGAGGCCTAAGTTCTTCTGCTAGCATTCGGTAGATATTCTGTGCAAATCATTCTACATGTAAATGTGGTTTTTTGATGTGTTTGCGGGAGAAGGTGAGCATGACATCTTACTCCTCCACCATCTTGATCCTTCTCTCCTCAATATCTATTAAATTCAAAAAATTGAAGTAAGGGAGTAGTGGAGATAGGTAATAAAAATGAATCCCTGCCTTTATGAAGCAGATAGTCTTATTGGAAAGATAAACACTAAAAACACATAACTCAGTATGTATTAACACCATGTAGAAGTTCCCACTGTGGCATAGCAAGTTAAGGATCCATCATTGCCACAGCTGTGGCATAGCTGGAAGCTGAGGTTTAGATTCAGTCCCTGTCCTGGGAATGTCCTTATACTGTCACTGCAGGTGTAGCTGAAAAAGAAAAAAAAATGTAGAAGATAATAGATTGTTAAGTGCCAAAACAAATACAAAAAAATGAGCATTAAAGGAGATTAGAGGAGAGAGCAGTAAATGTAGATTAGAGGACTTAACAGGATTGAAACAAGATCTTGTAAAGTGGTTAAGAATTAGGTTTATAATTAGCAGAGGTTTTTTCTGGAGAAGGTCCAGCATAAGCAATGATATGAAAGCAGGAACAGTGTTGAAGGAATAGTATGTATTTGACTAATATTAATGGATAAACTGTATTAGGGAGTAGAAAGCATAATAAGTGTGTGTGTGTGTGGGGGGGGAATTGTACCTAGCATTTATTGAGCATTGTTGTATACTAGACACTACAAAAGCTCACAATAACGTCATGAGGTAAGTACTATTATCTCAATTTTATAGAAGGAAGTAAGGCTGAAAAGATACATGTAGAATAGGCTAAGAGACTTTCATAAGAGGAAGTACTGTATACTGTGCGCTAGGTGAAAGAGACAATATGCAGAAGGAAATGCAGATAACTAAGAGAATATAAACTGGGACAGTGCACATTTTATGAATTAAATTTCATTTTTCATAGACCACTGACTTTTTAAAAACTAATCTGTAAAGTGAATTAAAGAATGCCAGCCTAAGAAAATTCTTAGCTTCAATGAATAAATTCATAGTATTAGCACTGAACAGTGAGAAATCAAAATTGCTTCTCTTTGAAGTAAGGGCAGATCTCATTTGATACAATATTTAAAAAAACATTTCATCCTTCATGAAGATGCAGAAATCTGCCATAAAGATTCTATCTCTCAGTAGCTAAGTAAGTATTATACCCATAAAACGTCACTTAATTTTCTTCAGAAATAAAATGAGAGAAGTACAGAGGAAAGAAGAATAGCTGGACTTACCTTCTAGAAGATAATAGTGTTGGTCACTTTTTTCTTCCTTGCTGGAAATTTATAGAGCTCTTGTATTCCTCAATTCTTTCTTCTTTCCTTCCCTTCTTCCTGACCATTCTTCCTTCCTTCCTTTCTCTTTATTTCCATTTGTTTTTTTTTTTTTTATAATATGGAGGCTGGGAAATCACACTATAGAAAGAACAAAGAACAGGAAAGCTATTATGTAGTTATATAAATAACACTATAAAACCTGGTAAAGAGCTGAAGCAGATAGCTTTAATTTTTTAATGTATAAATGAACAAATGTAAATATTTGGAACAGGTAGTTTACTTCAGCTAACTTTATTCTCATGTTTGTTAACTGTGGTAAAGAAAATAGAAAACACTTTTCTAAAATTATTAAGTGATACAGTATCCATAGTTTTATAGTATTTTTTTGAAATTTGACACATTTCACTTACAGTTACAGCCATGCTGAAGGGATTCATAATATTACACAAAGTAGAAGTTAAGAGTTTTAGCCTAGTACATAGATATTAGAAAAAGTAGTAGCAATGTCAATCTCAAATAAAAAGACTTCATCTGGATCATCAAGTTCTTTACACAAGTTTTGTCACTTGGCAACTGTCAGATGCATCTTTTGGTAACTATTAAAATATTTTTAATCTGAAGGTAAATGGTTTTCTTCCAAGGTTGTACTCTTTCTAACCATTAAATTTTAACATAAAACATGTCTTCCAGTTTTCAAAAATTTCTCCATTAAATCAAGAACATGGGGGCAAAGGAATCATTATATAGAACATAGAATACAAATCTCTGATTTATCAGAATATCTTCATATCATATTTGTAATATATGATTACTTGAGGAATTTTCTATTAAATGTAAGATATGTTTTAGGTGAAAAGTATTAAACTACAGATTCTGTGGGTTTAAAATGGAATGAAGTACTTTCACCTCTGGTCAAGATGAATAACGGGGACCAAATTTACTCTTCTACTTGAATCAACAGAAAGGGGGAAAATAGTAAAATAGAAATTTCAAGACTGGGCATCAGACAAACAAGGACTATGATCCATGAGAAGTGGGAAACAATGTTTACTCCAGCTTACAGCCTTGAGAGTTTCCAGGCCATGATGCAGGAGGGCAAACCCAAACTAAGCTCCTCTAGACTCCTTGAGTTGAGAAGATGAAGGTGAGAATCCAGAGAGACCAAGGTAGCTGAAGTTTATAGGACCCAGGACCAAAGTGTAAATTTGCAGAAAAAGTGAACCCTGGAGTTTTATAGGGGATTTTCTCTAAGTATTCATCTGAGTAACTATGGGGGCAAAATACACAAGGGTAGAAAAAGAACCACTAGGAAGGATTAGTAAGAAGAGAGCCTTGTGCTCATCCTGGGCTGGGAAGAGTGTCTGTTCCTACCAGCTAGATTGGAGAACAATATAATTTTGGGAGCCCTGAGTGGAGAACACAGAAGAATCTAAACTCAGTAGTAGGGAGTAATTAGACTAAGCATTGTTCTGGCACAACCTAACATATCTGAGAAGGAAGTATGAAGAGGATCAAACTGTTTCTAAGTAATTTAATAGCCTTCTCAAACTTAGATCAAAGTGTATATAGGGTTGTTTGGTTTTTGTTGTTGTTGTTGAGTTACATGTGTTGTTTGCGAATTTTTGAGATCAGGCCCTTGTCTGTTGCATCATTGGCAAAGTTTTTTTCCTAGTCTATAGTTTGTATTTTTTTTTAATGGTTTCCTTTGCTGTGAAAAAGCTTTTGAGTTTAATTAGGTCCCACTAGTTTATTTGTGTCTTTATTGTCATTATTCTAAGAGGTGGATCAAATAAGATATTGCTGTGATTTATGTCAAAGAGCATTCTGCCTATGTTTTCCTCTAGGAGTTTTGTAGTATCTGGCCTTATATTTAGGTCTTTAACCCATTTTGAGTTTATTTTTGTGTATGGTGTTAGATAGTGTTCTGCTTTCATTCTTTTACAGGTAGCTTTCCAGTTTTCCTGGCACCATTTATTGAAGAGACTGTTTTTCTTCCACTGTATGTTCTTTCCTCCTCTGTTATAGATTAGTTTACCAGAGGTTCTTGGGTTTATTTCTGGGCTTTCTGTCCTCTCCATTCATCTGTATTTCTGTTTCTGTGACAGTACCATATTGTTTTGATGACTGTAGCTTTGTGGAACTGTCTAAATTCAGGAAGCTTGATTCATCCATTTTTGTTTTTCTTTTTCAATATTGCTTTGGCTATATGTGGTCTCTTGTGTTTCCATACAAATTTTTGAAATATTCTGTTCTAGTCTGGCCATCATTAACAAGTCAACAAATAACAAATGCTGGAAAGGATGTGGAGAAAAAGGTACCCTAATTCACTGTTGGTGGGAATGCAAGTTGGTATAATTACTATGGAAAACAGTATGGAGGTACCTCAGAAAACTAAATATAGAAGTAAAATATGACCTATAAATCCCACTCTTGGGCATATATCCAGACAAAACTTTCACTGAAAAAGATACATGCACCCCTGTGTTCACTGTAGCACTACTCATAGTAGCCAAGACATGGAAACAACCTAAATGTCCATTGACAGATGAATGGATAAAGAAGATGTGGTACACATATACAATGGAATATTACTCAGCCATAAAAAGACAGACTAATGCCATTAGCAGGAATATGGATGGAACTGGAGATTCTCATAGTAAGTGAAATAAGTCAGAAAGAAAAAGACATGGAGTTCCCGTTGTGGCGCAGTGGTTAACGAATCTGACTAGGAACCATGAGGTGGCGGGTTCGATCCCTGGCCTCGCTCAGTGGGTTAAATGATCTGGTGTTGCCATGACCTATGGTGTAGGTCGCAGATGCGGCTTGGATCTGGTGTTGCTGTGGCTCTGGCATAGGCTGGTGGCTACAGTTCTGATTTGACCCCTATCCTGGGAACCTCCATATGCCACGGGAGCAGCCCTAGAAAAGGCAAAAAAAGACAAAAAAAGACAAAAAAAAGAAAAAGACAATCTCCATATGATGTCACTTAATTGTGGACAGATATGGAACAGATGATCTTATCTTAAAAAAAAAAAAAAGCGGAGACATATCATGGCCGAGGAGGGCAGACTTGGGGTTCCCAGGAGGGATAGTGGAGGGAGAGGGATGCATGGTCATTTTGGGGTTTTTTTGGAAGCAAACTGTTATATTTAGAATAGATGGTCAATGTGGCCCTACTGTACAACACAGAGAAATGTGTGTGATTGTGTTACTTTGCTGTACAACAGAACTTGAAGAAACATTGCAAATCAACTATACTTTTATAATAAAAAAGTATATATAGGAATATAAAAATACATGGCACCCAACAAAGTAGAATTCACAATTTCTTATGATTTTCTTTGTGAGCAAAAAATACCAGCCATAAAACACCTCTCCATAATTTTAAAAGGATTTTAATCATAAAGTGTGTTCTCTAACCACAGGGAATAAACTAGAAATTAATAATAATAAAAACAGAAAGATCTCTAGGAGACTCAAACATTTGAAAACTAAATACTACATTTATATGTAACCCATGAATCAATGAAGAAATCAAAAGGGAAATTAGAACATAATTTAAATTGAATGAAAATAAAAACACAAATCTTTTAAACCTTGTGAAATACCACTAAAGAAGTTCTTAGAAGGCAATTTATAGGAAAAACTACCTATATTAGAAAAGAAGAAAAGTCTCAAATAAATAATCTTGCTTTCTATTTTAAGAAACTAAAAAGGAAGAACAAGTAAAACCCAAAAATAAAATAAAAGAGTAATACAATTGGAATATAAAAACAATATAGAAAAAATCAATGAAACAAAAAGCTTTTCTTCAGCATCAAAAAAAAAAAGAAGAAGCTTCTGGAAAATGAGAATTCTCTTAGGGGAAAAAATAGAGGTCTCTAACCAGAGTGATCTGGATAAAATAAAGAAGATAAAAGTTCTCAATCTCAAGAACAAGAGAGGTGACATCATGAGAAGTTCTACAAATATTCAGTGGATAATAAGCAAATATTACAAATAATTGTATGTCTATAAATTGACAACTTAGATGAAATGGACATATAAAAACCCACTTAAGAAGAAATCTGAAAATAAATAAGTCATGGGGATGTAATATACAGCATGATAACTACAGCAGGTAAAAATGTTTTGCGTATTTGAAAGTTGCTAAGAGAGTAGATCTTAAAAATTCCCTCACAAGAAAAAAAATTTCTATGTATAGTGATGGATTTTAACTAGAATTATTGTGATGGTTATTTAGCAATGTATACAAATATCAAATCATTATGTTGTACACCTGAAAGTAATAAAATGTTGTATGCCAGTTTTGCTGCAACTTAGAAGAAAAAGAAGAAACTTGAATAAATCTGTATCTGTTAAAGGAGTTGTATTTGTACTTAAAAATCTTTCTGTAAGGAAAACGCTCTGTTCACTGGTTTCATTGATGAATTCTACCATTTAAGAAGGTGATTCTCTTATAAACTTTTCCAGATAATTGAAAGAGAAAACTACTTCCTAAGTTTTTTCCCAAGATGAGAATTACCTTACAAAAAAGAAAACTGTAAACTAATACCCCTCATATACACAGATCAAACATTTTAAAACAGAATATTAACAATTTCTTACCAAGTTAGGCATACATTCTATGATCCAGCCATTCTAATCTCAGGGATTTATTAGGAAGAAAGAAACAGAGCCCACATCAAGAATTGGACAGGGCTATTAATTGTATCTTTATTTGTAATAGTCCAAAGCTAGAAACAACCCAAATGATCATCAATAGGTAAATAAAAGGTGAATCTATATAATGGAATATTACTCAAGAATAAAGAACAAACCATTGATTCACTCAGCATCATGTCTCATTATCAAAATAACTATGCTGAGCGATAGAAGCTAGATCCTACCCCGACCAAAAAAAAAAAAACACTAAATATTATGTGATTCCATTTATAAAAATTCCCCCAAAGTGAATACTCATCTATAGTGACAGAAAGCAGAATAAAACCTGCCTGGGGATTCAAGAAAGGTTGGAACCAGAAGGAGGTATTACAAAATGACAGAGTAATCTTTGGGGAAAATGTATATTGTCATTATCTTGATTGTGATTAAGCTTTCATTGGTCAGAAGTTATCAAGTTGTACTCTTTAAATAGGTGTGCTTAATTTATATTTGAAAACTTACTCTTCAGTGTAATCACTCTCAACAGTGAAATAATACAACTAAATAACCAGGAAGTTGTCTAATATTATCCTGAAAGTTTCAGAAAATTTTGTCAACTTAATCATTGATCTTTGGCTTCATGGGTCCTCAAGAAAGCCATTCAGAAGCCTAACATACTGATAAAGTCACTTAGGAAAGACTTCAAGGTATCCTAATATTGAAAGTAAGGTGGCTCACAGAAGTGACAGCTGATAAACTTGACAGCATTAACTTTGATAACTTTAGAATGAACTATTAATCAGAAGAACATTTATAAGTATTCAGAAAAAAACTTATGTTTGTTTGGAAGCCACATGCTTCCACTGGAACTACTCAATACAAACTAACTTTATTTTTGTTCCTAAATTGTCTATTCATTTTAAAGTAATTAAGAGAATGTGGAGAGAATACCTGAATTTTAGTAAGGTTGCTGTCAATATTTTCCACCCCTCCATGAATATAAAATGTTAAAATGAAGCTTTAGTGAAGGAAGATACTAGTACATGGAAGAAAGAGGACCTATTTGGTACAATCAGAAAGAATCTTTATTTTTACCTCTTACTGGTCCTTAAACTTAGAGATTCACATACAGTTGTCCTTCAGTATTCACAGGGGATTGCTTCCAGGACAGCAACCTTCCTTTTGGTAGATACTAAAATCCAGGGATGCTCAAATCTCATATAAAATGATATATTTGAATATCACCTATGCACATCCTCCCATATACTTTAAATCATCTCTAGATTACTTGTAATACCTAATACAATGTAAATCCAGTGTAAATAATTGCCAGCATAAAGCAAATTCAAGTTTTGCTTTTTGGAGTTTCTGCAAGTTTTTTTTTTTTTTTCAAATATTTTCCTTGGTTTAATCCTTGGTTTTGGAACTTGTGGATATGGAGGGCCAACTGTACTCCCACTTCCCTGCATAAAAACTTGGGCAGCTCCTTGAGTTTTCTGAACCCTCTTAGCAGCCACTCTAAGCTACTGATACAGACTCAGTTCAGAAATTAAATATAAGCTCATATAATAATAAAACTTCTCTATTTGTTTCAAAGCAATCGAAATAATCTTCCCTCCTACCCAACAGGACATTCTCTGTAGGAAGCTGAGGAAAGGGAGGTGGTCCTAGTCTCTTGCATGTTATCTTGCTTACTACCTTTTTTGGATACTCTAAAAGTCAAAGAAAGGAGAGGAATGATCTATCAGGGGCAGGACAGTTCTTACTTGCTTAGTGTATATTGAGATGGTTTCATATTCTTCAGGTCTTTCAAGTGTTGACAGATGAGTCTTTCATGAATGCTCTTTTAGGTTCTCCATGAGTCCGCAATGTAAACTTTTTTTTTTGTCTTTTTGCTTTTTCTAGGGCTGCTCAAGTGGCATACGGAGGTTCCCAGGCTAGGGGTCTAATCAGAGCTGTAGCCGCTGGTCTACGCCAGAGCCACAGCAACACAGGATCCGAGCTGCATCTGCAACCCACACCACAGCTCAGAGCAATACCGGATCCTTAACCCACTGAGCAAGGACAGGGATCGAACCCGAAACCTCACGGTTCCTAGTCGGATTCGTTAACCACTGAGCCATGACGGGAACTCCCACAATGTAAACTTTAATTTGCATTTCCTGATAATATATGTTACTCTGTTTGGGCCAAACCGCACTCACCCTCTGGTTTCCTAGTTTGCTTTAAGTAGTGCCCTCTACCCAGACTGTTGCCCTTCAGGCATTCGTGGAAATGTTTTTATTTATTTATTTTCATTAAAATATTTTTTTGGCTTTTTAGGGCTGCACCCCCAGCCTATGGAGGTTCCCAGGCTAGGGGTGAAATCAGAGCTGCACCTGCCAGCCACAGCCACAGCAACACAGGATCTGAGCCACATCTGCAACCTACACCACAGCTCAGAGCAACGCCAGATCCTTAACCCACTGAGCAAGGCCAGGGATTGAACCTGCATCTTTATTGATGCCAGTCAGATTATTTTCTGCTGAGCCACGATGGGAACTCTGGAAATGTTTTTTTTGTTTTTGTTTTTTTTTGTCTTTTGTCTTTTTTTGTTGTTATTGTTGTTGCTATTTCTTGGGCTGCTCCCGAGGCATATGGAGGTTCCCAGGCTAGGGGTTGAATCAGAGCTGTAGCCACCGGCCTACGCCAGAGCCACAGCAACGCGGGATCCGAGCCGCGTCTGCAACCTACACCACAGCTCATGGCAATGCTGGATCGTTAACCCATTGAGCAAGGGCAGGGACCGAACCCACAACCTCATGGTTCCTAGTCGGATTCGTTAACCACTGCGCCACGACGGGAACTCCTGGAAATGTTTTTAAATGGTTCCAATCCTGCTGGTCTCAGCCCCTAAATGCATCTCCCTCTCATTCCCATTCCTTCTCTCTGTCTCTGTCTCTATCTTTCTCTGTATCTATCTCTCCTGTTACACATCTGGCCATGGAAAACACATGCACATTTTGCGTCCTGACAAACTACGGGGATGCAAGTTGGAAAATTCCAGATTGTGGAGTTCCCATTGTGGCTCAGTGGTAATGAAACTGACTAGTATTCATGAAAACCTGGGTTTGATCCCTGGTGGGTTCAGTGGGTTAAGGACCTGGCATTGCCATGAGCTGTAGTGTAGGTTGCAGATGAGGTTCAGATCCCATGTTGCTGTGGCTGTGGTGTAAGCTGGTGACTACAGCTCCAATTTGACCTCTCGCCTGGGAACCTACATATGCTGCAGGTGCGGCCCTATGAAGACAAAAAAAAAAGAAAAAATCTAGATCAGTAGAAACCCCTCCTTTGTTTTGTCACCAACTAAGCAGCCCATTTCCAATCCTCTAGATTTCTTAAGCAAAAGACTTAACTGCAGTGACTTCTTCCATCAGCCTCAGTTCTAAGTGAATATATTCTGGTACCAATTCCAGTGTAGGGAAAGATCCCACTCCAGTAAGCAATTCTCAGGACACCGCTTGGGTATCCTATAGTTCAAGCTAATTTGGCACTGTCTGCCTGGAGAAAGCATCAGATTCCATGGGTTAAGGCCTGTAAGACTGCTCCTCTCTACCACCCTCCTCAGAACCAGCTGAAAGCCCATGTTGTTACTTGTACTGCTGACTGACTGGCTATAAATAAGCGGTGCCCAAGATTCTGTCCTCCACTTAATTTGCTAAAGTGGCTCATAGAACTTAGAGAAATATTTTACTTATTATTTACTGCTCTCTTTATAAAGGATATAACTCAGGAACAAAGAGGCAGAAGAGATGCATAGGGCAAAGTACCTGGAAAGCAGCACAGAGCTTCCATGCCCTGTCCAGGTGCACCACTCTCTCAGCACTTCCACATGTTCACCAACCTGGAAGTTCTTCAAACCCAGTCCTTCTGGGTTTTCATGAAGGCTTCATTACATATTCATAACTGGTTAAATCATTACCTTACTGGCAATATTATAAAATGTTTAATTTTTATTTTTTTAAAAACTGTACAAATTTTAAAGCTTACTTTCCATTTACAGTTCTCACTGAATAATGGCTATTTTCCCTGTGTTGTACAATACATCCTTGAGCCTGTCTTACACCAAATAGTTTGTGCCTTCCGTTCCCCCACCTTTATTTTGCCCCTCCTCCTTCCTCACTGGTCATGTATTCTCTGTGTCTGTGAGTCTGCTTCTTTTTTGTTGTATTTACTAGACTGTTGTATTTTTTTATGTCCACAAATAGGTTATATCATATATAATTTGCCTTTATTTGTCTGACTTATAATGCCCTCCTAGTCATCCATGTTGCTGCACATGGTGAAATGTCATTATGTTTATGGCTGAGTACAACTCCAGTGTATATACAGACCACATCTTCTTTATCCATTCGTCTGTTGATGGACACTTGGGTTGTTTCTATATCTTGGCAGTTATAAACAGTAGGCTATGAACATTTGGGTGCATGCATTTTTTTCAAATTAGTGTTTTTTGTTTTGTTGTTGTTTGTTTGTTTTTGGATATATAACCAGGAATGGAATTGCTGCCTCATATAGTATTTCTATGTTTAGTTTTTTGAGAAATGCTGCATTTTCCACAGTGGTTACACCAATTTATTTTCCCACCAACAGTGTACGTGGTTTCCCTTTTTTCTACATTCCAGCCAACATTTGTAAATTTGTGTTGTTTTTGATGATAGCCATTCTGACGGGTGTGAGATGATATCTCATTGTGAGCTATTGGCAGTTGATTGATTCAATCACCAGCACCCCCCCCCCCCCCCCCGCAAAGGTTAGAAGTGGTACCGAAAGCATCAATCCTCTACTCACATGGCTGGTTCTCCTGGCAACGAGCCTCATCCTTAGGTGCAGTCCAGAGGTCATCACTGATGTAGCAAAAGACACTTGTATCACTTGACACTTAGGAACTGCCAAGAGTTTTAGGAGTTCTGTACCAGAAAAGGAACAAAGACCAAATACATAGTTATTAAATCCCAACATCACAATAACCTCCTCCCTTGGTACTCACTGACATGTACTTATTTCATCACACATACCTCAGTCCCTAATGGAGTGAAATTAGCACCAATTTCACCAAAATTTCTTCCTGACAGAAATCTTCTTCCAGCATCATTTTTGTTCCTTTTTATAACCTCACTGTGGTTCAAAGATTTTGAAGAGTTAAATCCTGTGAAAATCAAAGGGTGTGTAATTTTGTGTCTGCTCTGTCTGAGCCTCAGTTGAAATCTCCAATTTAATATCCTGATAGAGTCCATAGTTCTGTAACTATACCACCACACACAGAGTGCTAATAAATGGATCCATTTCTAGCGAAAGTTAGTCCCTAATGGCCTTCCATGGGTAGCTATCCTGTTCAACATTTGATATAAATACCATGGATGGAGTTAGTAAAGTCTTGCTTATCAAAACATTAGATCCCAAAGTCAAATAGGATAACTGATTTCTGAAGCTAATGATAGAATTTAATAAAAGTAAGAATATAGTCATGCATTTAGGTTCAAAAAACCAGCTTCCCAGGGGTAATAAAAGAGGCGAAATGTCTGTGGCAGTGAGTAAAGATGGCTAAATCCCAAGCAGCTCCATCAAAACTTAGTGTTTACATTTGGCAGGCTGCCTTAGGCTTATCTCTTATCTTAGAATTTTCAAGATATAAGGCAAAGAAGTCTTACTCAAATGTCTTAAGTAAGAAAGAGAAGTTATGTCTGTAATAACTGAAAAGTCCAAGGATAGGCTTCCTTTTCAACTGGATCTACGTGGTGTGAAAGACCTGTTTCTTCCTATTGCTCACCTTTTCTCTGTAGTAGACTATTCCTCAGATGAAATGCATGTAATAAAGCAAAATAGCTACCCGCTACTCTGACATTTTATCTGTGATTAGCAATGCTGACAGAGAGAAAGTTTTCCCTCAATAGTTGTAATTCCAGTGCCAGGTTAGTGTAGAAAGGCCCATCTTGAGCTCATGTGTCCATCTCTGAACCATCTGCTGTGGCCAGTGGTTGGGCCATCCACTCCATCTCAATCCTTTGAACACAAGGATGACTTAAAAGAGAGCAAATTGGCTTAGCATCCAACAGAAAGTCTGGATGCTACCAGATAGGGAGATCAGTAGGCAAAAATTAAGCTATCTACTGTATCTGGACACAGTTTTTTGAAGGACTTTAACAAACTGTAGCAAATTCAGTTATAAGAACTATAAAAGAATTATAAAAGACTTATAAACCATATCATATACAAAATTAGTGGAAATTAGTCATGCTTTGCTTGAACAAGAAAAGGGTAGGACAAGGAGTGAGGCAGTAAATGGAAGATTTTTTTCAAGCACTATATGAATCAATATATAAAGTGAAGATTAATCTGTCTCTGGAAGGCAAAACTTAGATTAAGCATTGGAATTTACAGGGAAATTTATTTTTATATTAACTAATTTTATCAAAATATGTGGTGTTCTTAGCCAATTTCAAATATTATATCTCATAGGCAATATATTTCCTGACATTTGTAGCCCTCAGTGTAATACAAATATTTAGTTCCAGAGGTGTAAGGCCAAGGTTATAATAACAAATTTACATTAACTATTCAAAATAGCACAGCATGAAAATAAATTGAACCACCCTTCCTGTCCAGTTTTGTCTCTTCTATCTGTGTAAGAAGACTAAAAATGCTACTTTCAAATAGAGGAATACACATTTTCTCACAAGTGTTATTTTTGCACTAATTTTATACATTGTTCTAGCTTTTAATGTTTTTTGCTTTGTAACAAAAAAATTCCAGTTCAGACTTACATTTTTACTGTAATGAATAATTTTTTTATTTCACATTTTTATAGTTGAATTTTTTCCCATTTTTTTAGAAAACAAAAACTTCAATAGGACAAATGAAATTAGCTTTATCATAAGTGATATTGAAAATTAATTTGCCAAGTAGAATTTTGAGTGTGATGAACTATTCTCACCCCATTCAGTAGGCATGACTAATGTTTACTTATTATTAGCCTCTCTGTTGTTCTCATTATCTATTTGGGAATCATCATTCACTAATTAGACTTGTGGAGGAGTTTTGAATGTAGGAAGCTTGGGATGAGTCTACCAGTTAAAATTCAGTATTCTTCAAGAGTCTTAAAAATTAAAAGCAATATTGTTTATTTGCATGTCAAGAATCCTATGGCAATAAAAATTAGAGGTAGAACATTTTACATTATTCTTCTGTGACATCTAAGAATAATAAATTGTTTATCTTTATATCTGAGGACACAGACACACACACAGATACATGCACATTTTTTTAAAGTTTCAGAAAGGAGTAATTTAATAATAATAAATAGGATGAGGATAGGGGAAAGAAAAAAATGTGAGGCTTTCATCCAGACTAGAACTGTGAAGTCATCAGTTTCTATACCATTAAAGAGAAATATAGTTCTTGATGTGTATATGGTTAGGTATGTGTGTCTATATGATTGCATACATAAATTTAATATTTTTAACATACATATTCTTTTCACAAATATCAGTAATAATTCCAGAGGAAAATGAAACTGATACACCGTAATAGATATGCTACTAATGGTATTTACCACACTCATAATCCCATTCAGACAGCCATGTTTTTACCAAATAAATCTCATCTCATGTGCCACAACTAATGAATCTAAGATTGGATATCATTCCTGAGGAAAGCTAGTGTATATCTTCCCTGTGACCTGCGACAAAGCTGATGTGAATAAGCTCAAATTGATTGGGCCCATTAGGTTTTCTCTCTTGTGAATTTAAAGTAGAGGGAATGGAAGACGCTAAACAGAAAGATCTGTAAAGTGGTACCTGTGGATTTTGGGAAAATGAAGTTATTATAAACAGAAAGAATGAGAACTATACACTGCAGGTTTATGCCCCCCACCCCAATATGATGAAACTCTAACACTTAATGGAATGGGATTAGGAGGTAGAGACTTTAGATCAGATTGTGAGAGTAGAACTTCGATGTTGTCACTCACGCCTTTATAAAAAGAGGAGGATACAAAGATCCCTGCCTCTGTTCTCTGCTGTGTAAGGATATAATGACAAGATGGCCATCTGCAAATTCAGAAGGTGGCTTCTTGATCTTGGACTTCTCAGCCTCCAGAGCTATGAGAAATAAATGTCTGCTGTTCAAACCACCAGGTCTCTGGTATTCTGTTATAGCAGGCTGAGTTAAGACAATGACTTAGACAAATTAGCAGAAACTCAAAATAAGTTTACTGATAAGATAGATAAGTCCAAGAGAATCTTTCATCTGTAGCGAGAGTCAAAATGTTTAAAAGTACACCATGGAGAAAGATAGATAGGGGAGCTCATCCCTGGAATTATCTCAAGATCAGATGACATTCAGATTCTTGTTCAGGTGAGTACCCACCATTCTCCCCTTTCCTCTTTCCTTATCCTGTCATTCCTCATTCTTGCAATTCGCAAATATTTTTAAACTTATTAAGAGTCATTGAAAATAAGTGATTAAGAGGAAAAAACTTAATGGTCAAATTACAGTTCTCCTAATAATTCTCTGATCTCCATCAAGTTACTTAACAGGTAGTGGCTCAATTTCTCTCTCATTTCAAGTCAACTTTATTGAGTAATTTATATAAATTATACTTATTTTTAGTGTATAGTTAGATGAATTTGAAGAAATACACCACAACAATCAAAACATAGAAGAGTCCTTCCTCCGAAGAAGTACCCTAATTCTGTTTTGTACCTGGTATCTCCCTGTCACACACATACATAGAAAGCCTGGCCTCAGGCAAACATTCATCTTTTTCCTGTCGGTTACAATAATTTTCATTTTTCCAACATTATGCATAAGTGCACTCTTACAGAATCTTATAAATTCATGCATGTTGCATCCATTAATAGTATTTTAATTTATTTTTTAAAATGATTTTAAATTGATTTACAATGTTGTTTCAGTTTCAGGTATATCTGAATCAGTCATACATATAAATATATTCATTTTTCCTGTATAAGTTATTAAAGACTACTGAGTAGATTTTCCTGTGCTGTACAGTAGTTTCTTGTTAATTATTTTATACTCTAGTATGTTTATGTTAATCCCATCCTTCTAATTTTCCCTCCCTCCTGTGGTTTCAGCTATGGTAACCAAAAGATTAGTTTCAAAATCTGTGAGTTTGATTCTCTTTTTTAAATAAATTATTTTGTATCATTTTTTATTAGATTCCACATTTAAGTAATATATTTGTTTTTCTCTGACTTACTTCACTTAGTATGATAGTTTCTTTGTTCCTCCACATTGCTGCAAATATTATTTAGTGCTTTTTAAAGGCTAAGTAATATTCCTTTATATATATGTCACATATCTTCTTTATCCATTCCTCTATCAATGGATATTTTGGTTGCTTCCATGTTTTGGCTATGGTAAATAGTGTTACAATGACATTTGGGGTGCATGTATCTTTTCCAACTAGAGTTTTCTCTGGATATATGCCCAGGAGTGGGATTGCTGGATCATATGTTAACTTTATTTTTAGTTTTTTAAGTAAACTCCATACTCTTCTGCATAGTGGTTGCACTAGCTTACATACCCACCTACAGTGTAGGAGGATTCCCTTTTCTGTACAGCCTCTCCAGCATTTATTTTTTGTAGACTTTTTGATGATGGCCCTTCTGACTGGTGTGGGATAATACCTTAATTGTAGTTTAGACTTACATTTCTCTAATAATAAGTGATGTTGAACATTTTTTTCATGTGCCATTTGGCTATCTGTATGTCTTCTTTGTAGAAATATCTATTTTATATTCTGGCCATTTTCATTATTCTTTTTTGTTTTTTTTTTTGATATAAAGCTACACAAGATGTTTATATGTTTTGGAGATTAATCCCTTATTGGTTGCTTCATTTGCAAAGATTTTTTTCTCATTCTTTGGGTTGTCTTCTCTTTTCTTTTTTTTTTTTTTTAAAGGTTTCCTTTGCTGTGCAAAAGCTTTTAATTAGGTCCCATCAATTTATTTTTGTTTTTACTGCCTTTATTCCAGGAGGTGGGTCAGACAAGATATTGCTGTGAGATGTGTCAAGGGTTCTGCCTATGTTTTCCTCTAGGAGTTTTATATTATCTGGACTTAAGTTTAGATCTTTAATCCATTTTGAGTTTAGTATGTTCCTTTTTATAGCTGAGAAGTATTCCACTGCATAAATATACCACATTTGTTTATTTGGTCATATATTGACAGAAATTTCTTTTTTCCTGTTCATTTTTTGTTTAGTAATATGAAGCTTCTATGGATATTTGTGTACAAGTCTTTTTGAGAACAATATTTTTTTTTCATTTCTCTTGAGGAATGCAATTCCTGGATCATACAGGTTTATCTTTACTAGAAGCTGCTAAACTACTCTTTAAAATTACAATATATGAGAGTTCCAGTTTATATACTAACAGTAGCATCAGTCCTTTGAATTTTAGCCATTCTAGCTGGGTGTACTTACCTCATTAAGCTTTTATTTTGCACTTCTCTCATGGTGAGTATTTCTCAAATTTCTCTGATTTTAAGTATTTTTAGGAGTTCCTGTCATGGCTCAGTGGTTAACGAATCCCACTAGGAACCATGAGGTTGCGGGTTCGGTCCCTGGCCTTGCTCAGTGGGTTAAGGATCCAGCATTGCTGAGAGCTGTGGTGTAGGGTGCAGATGCGACTCGGATCCCTCATTGCTATAGCTGTGGCGTAGGCCAGCAGCTACAGCTCTGATTCGACCCCTAGGCTGGGAACCTCCATGTGCCGCAGGAATTGGCCCTAGAAATGGCAAAAAGACAAAAAAAAATTATTTTTCATGTGTGTATTGGCTATTTGTATATCTTCTTAAGTATTTATTTAACTCTTTGCCCATTTTAAAATCAAATTATTATTAATTATAGAATTGTACAGTATCTAAATATTCTGGGTATGTCTTTATTAGAGTAAGTATTAGAAGTATCTTTTCGAACACTGTGACTTGCCTTTTCATTTTCTTAATTATGGTGTCATTTTAATAGCAGAAGTTTTTAATTTTGAGAAAGTATAGTTCATAAAATTTTTATTTCATAGTTTCTGCCCTTTGATCCTATATAAAAGTTCCTTGCCTAACCTCAATATTGTAAAGATTTTCTCTTCTTTTAAAGGACTACCCTTTCGCTTTTGGATTACCTTGGAGACTTTGTTTAAAATCATTTGACTGGAAGTTCCCGTCGTGGCTCAGTGGTTAAGAAGCCAACTAGGAACCATGAGGTTGCGGGTTCGATCCCTGGCTTTGCTCAGTGGGTTAAGGATCTGGCATTGCCGTGAGCTGTGGTGTAGGTTGCAGACACGGCTCGGATCCTGCGTTGCTGTGGCTCTGTCATAGGCCGGCGGCTTCAGCTCTGATTAGACCCCTAGCCTGGGAACCTCCATATGCCATGGGAGCAGCCCTAGAAATGGCAAAAAACAAAACAAAACAAAACAAAAAACAAACAAAAAAAAGACCAAAAAAAAAATCATTTGACCGGGAGTTCCCATTGTGGTGCAACAGAACCAAATCCGACTAGTACCCATGAGGATGCGGGTTTAATCCCCTGCCTTGCTCATTGGGCCAGAGATCCAGTGTTGCTGTGAGCTGTGGTGTAGGTTGCAGGCGTGGCTCAGATACCCCATTGGTGGCTGTGTCTGTGGCATAGGCTGTGGGGTAGGCTGTGGCGTAGGCTGCTGCAGCTCCAATTGGACCCCTAGGCTGGGGACTCCATATGCTGCAGGTGCGGCCCCAAAAAGAGAAAAAAAAAAATCAGTTGACCATTATGTGCAAAACTCTTAAGTCTGTATTCCGTTCTTTAATCTTTATATCTATACTTACATCAATACTATATTGTCTTGATTAATGTAGCTTTATTATAAGTCTTCAAAACAGGTAGTGTAAGTTCTTTAACTCTGTTTTACTTTAGCAAGATTGTTCTGATTATTTTAGGTCCTTTGTATTTCTATATACATTTAGGAGTAAGCTTGTTCTTTTCTCAAAAATCCAGCTTCACTTCTAATAAGAAATATGTTCAGTCTATGGGTCTATTAGAGACTATTGGCATTTTAACAATGTTGGATCTTCCAAAAAATGAACCTGAAGTTAGCCTTTGATTTTGCTCAGCAATGCCTTTTTTGTTGTGAGCCACATGGGAAGTCCTCAGAAATGCCTTTTTATTTTCAGTGTTGGATATACTACACATGTTTTGTTGAATTTATTCTTAAGAATTTAAAGTATTTGATACTATTTAAAGTATAGAAATTATTTATGTACATATACATATGTACATATACTTTAGTTTTACAGTTTGTCATTGGTAATATATTTATAAGTACAATATACTTTGGTATATTTGGTATATACTTTGGTGTATTCTTTGCTATACAAAATTCATGGGAGTTCTCTTAGTGGCTCAGCAGTTAACGATCCCAACTAGGATCCATGAGGATGCGGGTTTGATCCCTGGCCTTGCTCAGTAGGTTAAGGATCCAGCATTACCATGAGCTGTGGTGTAGGTCACAGATGCGGCTCAGATCCCATGTTACTGTGGCTGTAGTTCCGATTAGACCTCCAGCCTGGGAACTTCCGTATGCCGCGGGTGCAGCCCTAGAAAGCAAAAAATAAAATAAAATAAATTCATTTATTAATTCTGTTATGTTTTTATTTTTGGAATTCCTTAGAGTACTCTGCATGTATAACCTTATTGACTTAATAAAAAATTACTTCTTACTAATCTGGTTGACTATTATTTCTTTTTCTCATTTTATTGCAGTGGCTAGACATCCAACAGAAAGGTGAATAAAAGGGTAAGGAGTACACAGACAATGATGATTTCTATGAAAGGATGTTGAATATTTCAAACTTTGTCTTATATTTATTAAGATGATAATATAACTTTCCCCTTTGTGTTAAATGGCAAATTCTTTTTTTTTTTTAATTAACTCAAATTTGAATTCCTGGGCTAAAACTTTCTTGATCATAATATATTATCCTTTTAATATATTGCAGAATTTTCTTTGCAGTATTCTGGTAAAGACATTTGTATATCTTTGTTAATGAGAGATGTTTATTTGTCCTCTTTTTTTTCTTTTTCTTTTTTTTTGGGGGGGGGCACACCTGTGACATATAAAAGTTCCCAGGCTGGGGATCTAATTGTAGGCTGTGGCCTACCTCACAGCCACAGCAATGCAGGATACATTTGAGACCTACATCTTGTGGCAATGCTGGACCTTCAACCCACTGAGGGAGGCCAGGGATCAAACCCTCATCATCATGGATACTAGTCAGGTTCGTAACCCTCTGAGTCACGATGGGAACTCCCCATTATCTTCTTTATATGATGTCTTTTTCTGGTTTTGGCATCAAGGTCATTAACCCTTCATAAAATTAATTCGGTAGTGTTTACTCATACTCTGTTTGCTGAAAGGGCTTATGAACTGTTGGTGCCAGTTGATGTCATTTCTTCTTTGAATGCTGAATTGACAGGTATAGTCATCTGGGCCTAGAGTGTTTTGTTTGTGGGAAGGACTTTATTGTAAAATCAATTTCCTTAATTGATATATGACTGTTCAGATTTTCCTATTTCCTGTCTTTTCTTATGCCAGTTTTGATTATGTGTGGTTTCTGTTTCTTTCTTTCTTTCTTTTTTTTTTTGGTATTATTTAAGGATGATTTTTTTTTTTATTAATGTATAGTTGATCTATAATGTGCCAATTCTGCTTTATGGAATATAATTATTAATAAATGAGGATACTAATAGTATAACCCTCATTAATCTGCTATGAAGATTATGTGAGTTCATATGTTATAAATTCTTATAGCAGGAACTGACATAGAATAAATATACCCATGGAAAATTATTAGTTATTAAGATAAAAGAACTATTGTTATGCACTGAAGTGAGATAAAAAGTAAACAGAATAGTCTATTATTGTAGTTAGATCCTTAAATGCAATAATTATAATAAAGAACAACAGTTATTTAAATCTACTAGACTTGTGACATATCCCCAACTCATCAACAAACTGGATTTCTAGTAACCCCAATGGAATGTCAAATTACATTTTAGAAATATTAAATTGCTAGAATCCTTTCATGTAAATAAATTGAAGCTTTGAGAGAGTGGTATAGTAGAGATTTGAAATGTCCTTTGTATTTCCTATTTCTAGGGTTTAAAAAAAGGAAGGATATACTAAGCCATGGAGTTTCACACATGATGTTAAGACTGAGGACAAGGAGTTATAGGAATTATATACCAAATGCTAAATAACACTACTTGATTCATGTAGGATTGAGAATGCTTTTGGTTACTAACAGAAAAAGTTATCAGAGTGGCTTTAAATATGTAACACATTGGTGCATGTTATTAGAAGTATACAGTTCGTGCTAGCTTCAGAGTTTGACTTATCTAAAAGTTCTTTGATTTCTTCAAATACTCAGTTTCTTTCTCTTCCTCCTAATTACCATTTTCATCTTAAACTGGATCCTAAATACTTTCTTTCCATGTTGAACAATCCTCCTTCCCTTAAGTCTTACTGGGTCGAGGTTAGAACAATATATTATCCTTGAGCCAATAACTGCCACCAAGTGGATATGCTGCCTTGAATGACTCAGGCCTCTGTTCCTTAACAATCTCTTGCAAGTATGATGCTATTACCATGATTGGCTTAGAATAAACAGGGTCCCCTACTGGAGATAGAAGCAATTCCCTAAATTACTTGTAGCTATCCAGTGGGATGAAGGTGGCATGGATATTATGGTATCATATACAATATCCATTGCTCTTTATCTAATTATAGCAGACACTGCTATTTCTCCCAACATTCCATTGTTTTCCTTCTTAGTCATACTCAGACAATACTCAGATTTTTATCCATGTGCTTGGGCATTTTGCATAGATATTCTATTTTTCAGGCTAACATGCAGTCAGCTTTGTCCATATGGTTAATTTCTGGTCAAAGAAATGTCATGTGCAATTTCTAGGATGTGTTCTTTAATAGAGAGCATATTCTCCTCCTCCCTCTCTTTCCCTGAAGTTTGGATATCAGTTTGATGGCCACAACTTGAATAACCATCTGGACAGTGTTGAGGATGACTAAGTAATGAGGAACCTAGATCCTTGATGATCATGGAGCGCAAATCCAGCCCTGGATTATTTAGCTCCAGACTTCATTTTCATAAGGGATAGAGATAGATTTATATTTTATTTAGGCCATAATTTATTTCAGGTGTTTGGCACTTATAGGTAAATCTAATCTTAACATATACTTAATTAAATTTTCAAAAATTAATGTCTGGTTTATATTACTGCACTTTTAAAGACTAGTCATGATAGTATTAGTTAATTGGGACCACCTCTTGGGGGTATGCAACCCAAAACTCTATATTCATAGTGCAGTAACTTCCTGTAGCTTTTTTAATATGAAAAAATGCTCTTTCTTTAGGTAAACACCTGCAGGTTGTTACCTAATAAATCTTTCCTGAGTGTAGGATAAGTGTTAACTATGTTTTTTTTACATATTAATACTTGTAAAACCCACAAAACATAAGTAGGATCTCTTTCTGTTATCAAATGGAATGATAGCTATAGGAAATCAGAGAGTTCCATTTATTACTCTGTTCATTCTTTTGTTGCTTACTCTTTCTCCAGACTCGTTCATCAATTTCACTTTAGTTTATCTCAGTTTCTATTTTTGGCACCTCTGAGATACTGATGCTTTTTGTTTGTTCCTCTGCTCATCTCCCCCCTCATTCCCTGCCTGCCACCCCCACTCCTTCAGTCCCTCTGGGAATACTGAGACTAGAGAAATCCATCTTCCACTACCACGAAAACATTTATTGGGTGCCAGACAGAGCTGATCTTTATCTTTGTCTTCAAAAGTTAGAAAATTCAGTTACTTTGGCAAGAACTAGAGGATTAGCTAGGTTCCCCAAGTTTAACATAATAGAAAATTAGCTTAAACACTTCTGTTAAAGATGTTCAGACAATAACAGAACTTCTATCCACAGAAAACAAGGTGCCCTAGACGGAAAGCCAAATCCTGAGCCAAACTTTAGGATGCATGTTCCTAGAAGGGAGGGCAAGGGGAATGCGGTCCACCTCTCAGCCTGGCTGCTTGGCTCCCTGGCTGCCTGCAGAGTTGCAGTGCAGAGTATCATTGCAGCGCTTTTTCAGGGAGTAATGTGCTGCACTGGTTCAGGGCTTTGTCTTTATTCACAACACATTCATTCTCAGCGCGGGGGTAGGGATATGGGACCGCACAGTTGCCTGCCAGCCTGTCCTCTTTCACTGTCAGCGGAGTAAGCTGAATGGTAACTCTTCCAAGACAGAGAGAGAGAGAGAGAGAGCTTGAGAGAGAGAGAGAGAGAGAGAGAGGTTTATACTGAGACAGAGGAAAGAAAACCACGCAAAAAGGAGGTTGGTGGGGGGGAGGATGCTCTCCGGCACACTCATGTGTTAGGTCTCTATGCAAAGGCAGAAGGCTGCAGGAACAGCATCAGCAAGCTTTTGGGCAGTGATTCTAACTATTGCCGGTGAAAACCGTCATCAGGATGACTTTGAAGAGGCAATGTATTACTTATGCATAGGGCACTCTAGCTCTGCTAAAACTGGGAGGGCAAGCACCCCCTTGTTTTCTAATTTATTGACTTGCATCTTTTCCACACTCAGCACTATCAAGACACTGCTACTACAGGTAAGGTGCAGTTAAGATTTGTCTACTTGTGACATCATTGTAGTTTTACACACTTTAATCATGACTACGTTTTAATATAATGCCTGGTTTATGTTAAGGTGGTTTTTTTCTTGATTATAAGTCTCCTTTCAAGTAAATCATTTTACTTAAAAAACTGTAATTAAATGAAGGAATCACCAAATCTTACTTAAAAGGGATGTATGTGATTGTTTGCATTTCCATGAGCTCTGAGTTCATAGTTGGAACTTGATCTCAAACTGTGATCTGAGATGTAATTCATAGTATGTACTATTTCCAAATGTACCAAATTACTCACTGTCATCTGTAAAGTCCATAATCCTTCCCTTGCTACAGTATTATACTGTACATATATGCTTTGTGCTATTTTTTTTTAACTTCCATAGTTTGAAGGAACCAATGGTGAGGCATATAGCTCATACAGTTTGATCAAATTATTGCAATGTAGGGTAGTTTACTCATTCAGAAACAGGTGCTATGATAGTCTTACCTTAAAGGTGTTATCATGAGAGTATATGTATATAATTAACAAGTAGCATAAACATGTGAAATGTTTGTAATTTTAAGATTGGATGCAAGGACACTGATAATTCATACACTATATGATATCATTGAGTCTCTAGTTCTTTTTTTAATTAAAATTTACCCCTGTTTTTATAACTCTGCTCCATTTTTACCCGTCATTATTATTATTTTTTTTAAGATTAGCTCTTAGGTGAGGTCACTTAGTATTGCTGATGTTGCTGAGAAAACTATCACCACAGAAATATATTAAGAACATTAAGAGTCTGTAGAGAATACGGGAGTAATATTGTCAACAGGTTTGTAAAATTTTGCTCTTCTGAGTTTTGAAAGAGCATCTTATAGTGTTAGTCACTTGTAACTTGGATTACATTTTGCTGTCCTATTCAGGGTCCCAGTAACTTAGAAGTGTAATTACATTGCTATATGTGATCAGATTTAAAAACACTAGACAATGTAAATTATAAGGCCATTTTTTACTTGACATTTTAACTTATATTAACCCCAGTTAATATAGATGTGTTCTGTACCTGTGCATCTCTAATGGTCTTTCTATTAACCGTATTTCATAGAAGAGTTGCTCCTAATCAAATTCTCTTTCACATGAAGTGTTTAAATGCTAGTAATCTGGAAACATTGGAATGACACTTAGTAGTAAAATACATAGCATCAGATTGGAGCAAATCCTAGAGGAGCACATGTTTAACAGCAAAGTATTGTGAAAATAGAAGCATTTGCATGCAAAAATACATAATTCATTGGAAGACTTGTGATTCTTGTTCCTGTGCATGACTTACCTCATTTTCCAATTTCACTTACAAAAGGTTTAAATCCATAGGGAGTATATGTAAAATATTCAATTGACTGAGAATGTGAAAATTAAAGGAGGAAAGAATTATTAATGCAGTGACTCTTTTAGGACTATGTGGATGTTGATAACTGGCATGAATGTAAAAGATTCATTTTAGAGTTTCTCCGAGGTGCACTAAAATATCAAGAAAAGTTGATGTGAAATATATGTCAATCTGCAAAATTATTTGGAAGATGAATGTGAATGATGAAAGAGTAGAAAGGAGGTTTCTACTCTGTAGTGAGTACAGTATTTTTAGTTAAAAGTGTAAACTCAATAATCTTTCTTTTATGACTGGCAGGAAAAAAAGAGGTATCAAGAATACCATTTCTCAAGCATGAATGAAATATCAGTGACCAAAAATCTGGTTGAAAAATAACTGTCCTTCTGACTTGGTTACCATATTTGGATATAGTTGTCAAAATTATATCTTGCCTGGAAGATTTCTTAGAATTATAAAGTTTGGAAAGTTACTTAGAAGCTATTTAGATTTTTAAAAGTTCATTGATGTTTATGTATATATTTTGATTCTCTCAACTTATGTGACTTTTCTTTGTAGGGAATGCATATATGCAATAAAATGTTATATGTGCTTGTTTTGAAACTTTACAATATTAGTTTTAGGATTACTTATCCTAAATTGTTTAGTCCAGTTATCTCTTTCCCCCAGAAAGAGACACATTCTAGATTTCTCTCTTCAATATAGTAGAGAAACATCATCTTTGAATTTACACACATCAGGGTAATATGCATAATTCCTTGATTTATAGGCATTCAGTATCACGCTCATTTTGTCGTCATTTCCCCAAACGCTAGTTTTTCCCATCTCTATGAGAACTTTTTAAATGTCTGGTAAAAATAAATTAGTGATTAATGTAATTTCCAGGGCCTTGGACTTTTCAGCTCTTTCAGAGAGAAACATTTTTTAATTATAAGGAATATTCATCCTATTAGTAATACTTTTAAATAATTATCCTCAAGTCTTCCAAAACATACTGGCAGAATTTGTCCCTGCTCTCAATTTATTTATGGTTTCAACTTTCTAATTGAGTTATTTTGGAAAAAATTTCTTTTCAATATCATTTTATGTTGAGCTAGCTCACAAGTTGGAATTTTATCTAGCTCTTCAGTAATATGAGATTAGATGGTACTGTCTTTATTATACTTCCTGTGACACTTGTTGAGTTTTAATGTGGTACAGAGCAATTAGCTAAGATGGAGCGTGGCTTTGGCTAATGTAACAGTAGTCAAAAACAAAAGAGTCTGTGTCCTTGTTATCTGAGAGGAATTTAAACTGTTATCTGCATGTATATTACATCAACTATGTAGAACTTGTAGAAACAGACTCTGGTTTACATTGATGTGGCACTGGCCTACTGCAATATTCCTTCTTGATTTTCTGCAGGAATCTTGTTTCGATCATCCTAGGATATCACATGAGTCTCTCATTTTGAATTATGGACAGTTTCTCTGAAATTACCAAAAAAAAAAAAAAAAAGAGAGAGAAGATAATTCCAAGTCCTTTTCATGATGACTTTAATATCGATGCTTGAAAAGAAATAGGCACAACTAAAAGGTAGTTTTCTGGTTCAGTTATTTCCCTTAAAAATATTCCCAGACTGTGGTATAGAACCTGGGAGCCAAAGCTTACTGACTCAGTGACATAGCGGAAATGGCAAGTAGCAGCTTCGTCATGGTACACCCAGGCGCAAGTTAATGCTGACCCCTAGGAAGAATTTTTTGGACTGAAATAGTTTTTGTATTTTAAGCTCTCTAAATGTAAAATATGAGTCTGTCCAACTAAGAGTAATAATTATTGTAAAATGATGATTTGCTGTTTTGAAGTAAGTTGCAGTCTACATTTGAAAGGTCATATTATAGAAATCTGAAATAGTCATAAACATGAATAAAACACAAAGTCATAAACAAAGTCCAAAAAAATCTGACCTTTGATGTCTCTACCATGTAAGTGATAATGTTTCTGTGCACATATTACACTACCATCTTTAAAAATACAGTAACAGGTGTGCCTTGTTTCAGAGAGTGCTGGTACAGGAAAACTTATTCATTCAATAAAATGTTCAATTGAAAAGTTTATTGTTAGCTTTAAAAATATTTTTTCCAAAAAAGTAGTTAAAACAGTTTTTAAATAAAAAGCTTACTTAAAAATATTCAAGACCACTAATTTTATCTAAAAAATTGTTTTATATACATATCTTAAAGATACCTAATGACCAGGCAAAGTGAGGCAGATTTGCAAAAAGTGCATGACTATATGTGTGATCTCACAAATGGAAACAATCCTAATTTTAAAATAAAATGTTCCTTCACTTTCCTAAAACCATGTGCATGGAAAATAACAAAACTGTCTCAATTTATAGTCATTTGTATGTTACATAATAGCAGTATATATAACAAGTTAAATGAACTTGCACATATGTAGAAAGGTTAAATTGTTAGTTTTGTAGTGTATGAAAGTCAGAAATTAAAGTGTTTTCCTTACATGAACTTTCTTTAACAGATTAAAGGGTTTCTGACATTTCAGCAAAGTTCTGTTCAAATTAGCTCCCAGTGTTTTCTTTAATCTGCACAGGCAAATATTACATGCTTTAAGGTTACTCTTAGAAGGTTACAGATTCCAACTAATTAGTTTCTGCTGATAGAAACGTACATAGTAAATATAAACCATAGGGTTCCAATAGAGAAATTAATTCAATTTCTACAAGAAAAGACTGGGATCAATATTCTCTTTTAAGTATTTATAAGAAAACATACTACCCATTAGGCAATTATTTAATGAAGGCAAACTTCTAGTCGTGATTAAAAGGGATTACATTAGCACTTCAAAAGAGAGTATGTTATGCTGGATCTTTGTTTAATAAACACAAAATATGACTTAGGGTGCTTAAAATTGATATTTTCCAAAGATTCTTTTACTTTTTTGGAATTCAAATGATTATTGCTTTTCACAGAAAATATTATAAAAATAGATTGTTGTATAATTCAATATTTTATTATTTTGTTCAGTTATCAGCACACTTAATTGTGTGAAATACAGAAAGACATATGACTAGCAAGTAAAGCTACTTCAGCTTAGAGTATCATTTTAGACCTCTGTTTGCTGTAGTAGTTCCCAAATCATATATGCAGTATATATTTCTTATCATCTGGAACACCTATGTCATCACCCTATCTTCCTTTTTTAAAACCTAGGTCTTCTAAATGATGCTTCATTTCCAATTGAAAACATGTGGTAAGTCCAGATGTTCAACTACAATCACTCCCCAAAGGCTTACAGTTACAGGTTGATTCAAGTATGGCTATGTATAAATATACACATCAGATCCCTAATTTAAAATTAGAACACTGGCTGTGAAGTGCATAAAAATGGTAAGAGACCACAGTTGGCAGTGTAAATTCCTTGTTTAAATGAAAATTCACTTTCTGCCCCATCAGTGTAGCATGTCTGATAGAGTCAATGAATTCTTATAGAAGTATTTGTATATGTAAAGGGATAGATAATAGATATGACAATATTATCTGAGTGAGAAATATAATTTGTCTGGTAACCCTACTTTTAATAAATTTGGAATGGCCTCATTGGTCCACTTGGGAAATTTTTGGGTTCAAAGTGTTTAAAGTTATTTGTTCCTCTAGTAATTTACAGTGATTAAGGCATACAGAAAGAAGTTGATTATAGGAATAACTGCTTTGATTTCCTAACAATTTATTCAAACCTCAAACTAACAAGAAGAAAATCAGAAAGAAAACTCCGTTCCCTAAGAAAAGCTAGTACTTTCTAACTAAGGATATTTATGATGCTTTGCTGGCTTATTTATCCAGACAGATAAAACAAAAGCAGTGGCATATGATGGAACAATAGTGAAAAGAGCAGACAGATTTATGAACCACAGGGCAACTCTCCTGGGACTCCCTGATAATTGAGTTCTTTAAAATTATGCATTTTATTGCTTTATATTTTCCTTTTTATATCTATCCTTTTTGTAGTCACATTTCCTCCAAGAGTCTGAACAAGGGTAAGAAAACCCATCTTCAGCATATTTTTAGTTCAAAATTTATTATGCATGTTGTAATCAGATCTCCCAAGCCACTCAGTAACTTTCCCTGTAGTCAAAACACTGTCACCAAGCCAAAACTGTAAGATTGAAATGAGTAAGAGAAACTCTACTATCAGTGATTGGTGCATGGTGTTAATTTCTACCTGGATTGGAAAGGAAATAGACTCTGCCTGGATGAGGGTCCTGTTTTATGAAGGAAAATCTTACAATGTAATAAGTCCCCTGTGTTGAATCTTGCTTAGAGCAATGTTTAGCCTACTCCATAAATTAATGGAGGCCAGGTGTTACAAAGATGGGGAAAAATAGTGGAGTCTACCACAAAATTCCATATAAGGCTTGAAACATATGGCTAATATAACAAATACAGAATAGTCTTTCTTATTTCTAATAGAATGAGGCAATGGGAAAGAGGCAAACAGATTTAATTAACCACTCCCATTTTCTAACCATCATAAGTGAAAAGACTCTTGGTCAACTTTTAATTAGGGAAATATTCCCTGATCAAAGAGAACTTTTAGAATAACTAGTAATTACTACTACCACTGCTTCTGATGCTGCTACTACTAATACAGACTTAGTGTTTTATCATATGTAATTCTGGACAGTTCCTATGCATTATCCTATTACAAAAATATATAAAATCAAAATTAATAACCCTGTATAAAAAAAACCAGACTTGTTTAGGTTAAATGTTTTGTTCAAGGGCTTATAATTTAAATAATTCAAACTTAGAATAGAAAGTTCTGTATTTCACAAAACCTATCTCTAGGATTTGATATTTACTCTTTTATTCTAGGAATCTGCATACTGTTTAATGGGAGTTAACAAGATACAAAATAGCCAGTAGAAAAACAGAAAGAAGCAATCATAAAAATATAAAACTAAAAAGATTTTAAAATTAAGCTATAAAGCTTAAAGTGTTTAAAAACCAACTTTGGTAATCGGTTCTTGATAGTAAGTCTACTCATTTTGTCTTTCTCTTTTTTTTCCTATTTCTTTTATAAGCCTGAAATATATATTTCCTAAAAATGCTGAAACTGAGCTAATTTCAGTTTTCTTTTTCTTTCTCAGAATTCTTGAAATAGTTGTTTTTAACTAAATTGTCTAAATCATGAACTTGTCAAAACATCAATGTTATGCGCTACCATAAAAATGCGAATAGGTTCACCTTATTATGGCCTAGTGCCTCCAGCCAAAAACAGTGGATCTGCATTTAAGTCAGATTGCTTCTTTGGCCAAAGAGTCCCCTCAAACATGCTTAAGATTTTAAAACTAGGACCATCTGTGCATTGTGAATTGCAGCAATTTATTTGTTACATTTTTTTTAGCCATAGTCAAAGTAAACTAGTCAATGCCAAATTTTACTTCAGATATTTCCACTTGATATCAACAAATGATATATCATTTTGGATATCAAGAATGCTGATCATTACAAATCATTAGCTCCATCATCCCAATTCATTTCATGAAGTCACTTAAAAAATTATAGATGATAGAGAATCAGTCTGGATACTTTAAACATTTAAACTACAATGTACATCTGCATTGTAATATATTTACAACACATTTCATGATGTGTTTTCATAGGAAAGTTCCCAAGCACTTCTCTGATGTAAATCTTAAAATATGTAGAGCACTCTATTTAAAAAATAAGGAAGATCAAGCTTCACAAGTCTTCATCCCACATAACGTTTCCCTAGTCCTTACTCTAGAAACACTTGTGAGTGGATGTTTTTAGTTTAAATAAATAGGTAGATAGATAAACATACACAAATGTCTCCACATACAAACTCCAATATTTACTGATTTGCTTGCTCAGAATGAAGTTTAAAGTCTCTCAGATATCCCGATGTTAGGCAGAATTCAAATTTGTCTACATCTAGCAAAATCCAAAATATTTAGAGGAAGAATTATAAAAAGTCATAAAGAAGAGTTATGATCTTAAAAGATTTATTGTTTTCTTAAACTTTATTTATTTTTTTAATTTTTTCCCACTGTACAGCATGGGGATCAAGTTATTCTTACATGTATACATTTTTTCCCCCACCCTTTGTTCTGTTGCAATATGAGTATCTAGACATAGTAAAAGATTTATTTTTAAATTTACTTTCTTAAATTTACTGAAACTACAGTCAGAGTGAATCAATATCCTAATATAGTAAGAGACACTCTTGCATTAAATTGATTTTTATCCTATCATGTAGCAGTTACCTGTATGTTTCAGCAATTGTCAAGATTTAGTCTTCAATTGCATATGTGTAGGTTTCTTTTCTCTTTTTTGGTGAGAAAGGTTATGATAGTTCTGCCCTTCTTGATCATTATTAGAATTTTTTGATTGTAAGAATGTTTGGAGGGTTCTGTTGGCTGGTCAAGTACATTACTACCTAGCATCTACACTTTCTTGGACAACACTAGATGAAGCATTACGTAGTATCTTCAAGCTTTCAATACTGTTTTGCAAACGTGACAGTAGCCACAATTCTCAGCTGCTCTTGTTTTACAAAACAGGAACCAGTTGGTTACCCATAGATTTCCCACACCATGACTTTTGTTTTGAAGACAAGCAAGAGGCAAGCAGTTAGAGCTACTGGTCCTACCCAAATACATTAAGTATACAGATCAAGGACATAGTAACAGCATTTGGCTAAGTCGAATGTTATCTTAGAATGTTGTTTTAAAAAATCAATGATAAAATAATCAAAGAAGTTTTTTATTATAACACAAGGCATAAGTGAACATCCATGATTCCATTCTCATATAAATATGTGGTTGAAAAATACATAAATGGGAGTCTAGGTAAATCTCCTATGAGAAGAATACCAAATAATTTATGTAAATATTCTGCTTTCAAGGAAGAGGAGCATAGTTCTCTACTACTTAAGTATTGAGTGCCGATGGTAACTTTGTTCCATGGAGTTCAGTAAGGAAAGGAGTGAAGGGAAGAGGAATTCTCTACCAGAGAAACTTGATACACACTACCTCAGCCAGGTGGTCATAATTGATGCCAACAGTATGTCAAGTAAGAGCAAAAACAGAGAAGGAGAACCTTTATTCAAAAAGACTTGTTTAAGGAGGGCCCTCCAATCCTAGACATCTGCAATTAGCTCAAAATTAAACAGTAAAAGCCTTTTCTTTTATAGAGTAAGGAAGAGTAAGCAGTAAGTAAGGGGAAGTTGGGTATCATGAGCTGAATTTTGTGCCCTCCTTCCTCAAGTTTATATGTTGAAGTTCTAATCCCCGGGACCTGAACATATGAGTGTATTTGGGGACAGGGCCTTAAAAGAAGTAAGTGAGTTTAAATGAGGTGAAATGTGTGGGCCATAATGCCATCTAACCTGTACCCCTATAACAACAGGAAGTTTTAACCCTTAGAACACAGGGTTAAGTGCACACAGAGCAGAGATCATGTGAGGACATGGTAAGGAGTGCAGCCACCTACAAGTCAAGGAAAGAAGTCTCAGAAGAAACCAAACCTGCCAACACCTTAATCTTTGACTTCTAGCTTCCAGAACTGTGAGAAAATTAATTTCTGCTATTTAAGTTACCTGGTCTGTGATGTTTTGTTATGGCAGCCCTGGAAAACTAATACATTGTTCAAACCAGGAGAAATAACAACCAGTGGGGTTTGATATGATGAGTCTCACTGTGGTCAGCCAGTTTTCAGAAAAAGAATAAAGGGGGCATGTTCTGCGTTTTAATGTTTGCTCACACTTGTGGGCAAGAAAAGTTCGGAGATCGGTGGAGAGGAGAGACATCTGCCAAAAGTCTAATTAAGACAAAGCAGAGGGTAAGGAATGGGCAGTTGTGAACATTGGGCTCGGTGATGTTGATAGTCTGTACCCCTGACAGGATGTGATGAGAATGGCACTGCATCTTTGTTGTCTGTTTCTCCAAAACCCGTGACCTCGGGATAATCATGGGAAAAAAACTGGATTAATCCCAATTGAGAATATTTTTCAAAACACCTGACCAGTATTTCTCAAAATTGTTAAGGTAATAAAAAGCAAGAAAATTCTCAGAAACTGTCATAATCAAGATGAACCTAGGAAGCTGTGACTGTTACATTAAATGTAGTATCTAAGACAGAATCCTGGAGCAGGAAAAAAGAAACTAGATAAAAACTAAGGAATTCTGGACTTCCCGTGTGGCTCACAACATAACTACCCGGCGTTGCTTCTACAGTGGCTGTGGCTCAACCCCTAGCCTGGGAACTTCCATGTGCCACAGGTGCTGCCACTTGTTAAAAAACAAACAAACAAACAAACAAAAAAACTAAGGAATTCTGAATAAAGTATGGACTTTAGTTGGTAGTGTTGTATTGATATTGGTTCATTAACTGCGACGAACCACGGTAATGTAAGGTGTTAGTAATAGGTAAAACTGAGAGTAGAGTATATGGGAATTCTGTGTACTATCTTCACCTTGTCTCTGTAAATCTAAATCTATTCTCAAGTAAAAAAGTTTACTGAAAAAAATGGCAATAAATAAAAATAGAGCATTTCCATAGCAGTCCATTTCAGAAAACACAGTAGCACAATCCATCATTAAATAGTTCAGATGAACTGTATCATAAAACATGATCAGGAGTTCCCATCATGGCTCAGCGACTTATGAACCCCACTAATATCCATGAGAATGCGGTTTCCATCCCTGGCCTTGCTCAGTGGGTTAAGGATCCAGCATTGCTGTGAGCTGTGGTGTAGGTCGCCAATGCAGCTTGGAACTGGCGATGCTATGGCTTTGGCATAGGCCAGCAGATGTAACTCTGATTCAAACCCTAGCCTGGGAACTTCCGTATTCCTTGAGTATGGCTCTGAAAAAAAAAAAAAAGGCAAATAAATAAATGTAGTCCTTTTTATAAGTATCCCGTCTTTTCCCTATAAAATTCCAGTAGCAGCAAGAACAAAGTCTATTCCACACAACTACTTTTATTGTACTTGACTCAAACTAAAAATTTACCTTTCTTTCTGCCTCTGGTACTGTTCCCTCCATATGCAAAGAAATGACTGCTGACTTCGTTTAGAAGTGTCATGAAGCATTGTCTTATTGCAGCATTTCTGTTGATGAAAATAGTTTTCTGAACCATTTTCAAATCAGAACTATCTCCAACTTAAAAAAATCATCCTGCAAGGATACTGCAGAAATAAGCTTTTGTGCCCATAGACTTAAAATTTTTATAGCACTCTTCACTTGGCATTTGTATTTAATTGCGTTGCTTTGAATTTTTGAAAAATCATTTCTGCTTTCTTAAGGACAATCAAAAGGGAAATAAGAAGAAAGCTGACTCGGCAAAAGATAGTCATTTGATTTTATTGGCTATTTGTCATATTGCTTGGTCACTTCATAATTAAAATCTGATTGCTACAGAAAAAAAATTTCCCAAGAAAAATAATATTTAATAGATTTTTTTTTATTCTTTGAAAAGTACATTTAGGCTGGCAGGTTTGAATTATTATAATTATAGAATTTTATTTTTCCTAGGTTCAATAACTTAATGTGATTAGCCTTTTGGAAAATGAATATAATATTTCAGTAGCTCAAAAACATAATCTGTATGTATGTATTACACTTACAGTTTAATTAGAAAACTAATGAGGTGCACTTGCCAATCTGATTGGTGAGGAACTGGTACAGTAATTTTCTATTAGCAGACCTGAGTGTTTCTCTCCCGGTTCTATATTCACCCAACCTCAGAATATAGGGATTATTACACTGGACACATGCCATCCTGGCCTTTGGAAACCATCCTCCTGTAAAACCACCAAATTAATTATAGCTCAGAATAAGAGAGTACTGGAAGATTCAACTATTTGTGAATTTACCTTGGAAGAGCAAACTATGGAACAAAGAGACAGATTAAATATGGCTATTAATTACTTGTAAGTGAACTAATTAACATAAATAAAATTTGAGATCCTGTTATATAGCACTGGAAACTATATCTAGTTACTTGTGATGGAGCATGATGTAGGATAATGTGAGAAAAAGATATAAAAGACATATGTATATATACATATAGGTGTGTGATTGGGTCTCGGCCATACAGTAGAAAATTGACAGAACATTGTAAACCAACTATAATGGAAAAGAATAAAAATCATTAACAAAATTTAAAAAATGTTTGATAGAGTAATATGATTTCACTAGAATTTATATTTTTACAAGGAAGTGTATAAGTATGCATAAATGTAATTGTAATATGTTATGAAGTATAGTTGATAAGTGGAAGAGGTACACATTTTCAGTGTCATTAACTCCGTTTTGGAAATAAGAAATATTTGCCACCTTTCTAAACAACTTACAGGCTTGCTGATGCAATTATATTCTGGCAGGTACTATTTTCTTTTAACTAGTCAATTCTCATGATTTATAGCAAATTTTTATTTTAAATCATTTTCCACATTTACCTTCAAACTGTATGAGTCCCCGTCTCATAAACCCCATAAATTCTAATGATAATCCTATCAGATGTTGAGCTTGAATTGAAGGAATGATTCAACAGTCTCATTTGCTGTGAATATGACCAGTATTCCAGTGTTAGATTTCATTTTGGTATTATTGAGCCAAGTTCCATTACTTCTAAAGCACTGGATTTTAAATCTAGTCAATAAAAGACTTAAGGCATATTTTTACTTTCTTACTAAAATCTTGCAGACCTGTTCATACAGTAAAACTTGAATCAGAAATCCCAGTAAATGCACCACTATTTACTTACTAATGAAATAAGTAATCACTAAAAGCAACATTAATAAACACAGCTACCATATACCAGACATGGTATGAGTGGTTTACTATGTGATTGCAGTTTACCTTCTTAAAAGCCTGTGAGTTATTATTGCCACAGTTTTTACCCATGAAGATTAAAGACCAAGAAGTTTAATAATTTGCCCAAAGATACAAATATTGTGAGTACTGTAATTGAATTTAAACCTCAGCCAGCCTGACTGCAAAACCCCAACTTTTACTATTTTGCTGGACTATAGTTTACTTTCCTATGAATGAGCCATGCTTTCCATGGAAAAGAAGGAAAACCGATGAAGAATATGATGATTAACTTGAATTTAAATGAAATTGATTGTTAAGGAACACGTTGATTTATAATTTCTGTACTGCAAGGGAATCTAATACTGCTGTTATTCCGTAATAAACTGTTTTCCCAAAATGACTATTGCTATAGAAAAGGAAGTGCATCTCTCCTTTAAAAAAGTTGAATGTAAAATTGAAATATTGTTAGAGAAAGTCATTTTTATATTAGATTCTTTATATTATACATAATGATATATATGTATGTGTTAGTAGTGGAAACCTTTTGTGTAGCCATTGCTTAGATCGCTAACTACTTGAGTTGGGGCAGGCAAATTAGAAGGGCAAGTAGTGGAGAAGTTCAATTAAAGGCAAATTGAGCCAGCTGAAGATCAATCAATCCACAAGGAAGGCTAAGAGCTCTGAGTAGATAATGCAAATCAATAGAAAATATGTTTGACTTTCAAAAAGTGTGATTTTTTCCAGCTGTTTTTCAGGAAACTATCTATTGTTACAATTAATATCTCTGAATTTATTTCTAAGAAGTTTGCAGTTGGCATATACTTGAACTCCTAGAATCGTCTTGCCAGTTTCAATCTCATGTGTCCCAAATAAGTTTGGTAAACTTTCATTCCAGTATCTATGTTTTAACAAGATTTGAGCACCTACTATAGGCAAAGTAAAATGCTAGGTACTGATGACACAATGGCAGGCAATCATTTAGGGTGGCAACTGTTAGCCCAGAGTTGGCCCACAACCCATTGCTAACTAAGAGTCCAAATACTAGCTGCTATAGAAGTTCTGCTTTACCTAGTCATGGAGAATATATACATTTCAGTTAGAGATGAAAGGTGATAGAGGTTAAAAACCATTGCATCGCTAAACCATGCCTAGTTGTCTTACAGAAATTCATTTCAGAACTGATAGCTGTTACTTAAGGAGGCTCTCTCTCAAAAACCCTTCTAGAGAATGGGCTTAGAGTTCTTAGGCTTAGAGAGTTCTGCTTCTTTACAGTTGAGTGTTACATTGGGCAGGCCTTTATTCCCTCTGCTTTAAAAAGGGGACAGTAATTGTGCTTACCTTAATAATTTGTTGTCAGAATAAAATGAGTGTATGTGAAATTCTTACAACCTACATACATGTCAGCAAGAATTATTTTTAGCCCAAGTTTACATAGTTTTCAGTGTTTAGTTAAATAGACTGATTAGCTGATTATGTCGTGGTTCAAGAAGAAATGACCTCAAACATATGGGAATTGTATACACAGAGAGACACACAGATTAATCTTATTTTGAATGTGAAATCTTAAATATATTAAATGAACTAAAATTAATGAGACTTCAATAGTTGACAGTCCTTAGAGAAACTGAGATCACCTCATTTTTGGTTAGTAAAAGCTAAACTTTCATATTTCTGTCTTGAAGAGCATTGTAGAGGGCATTTGTCAATGTTATTTAATATCATTCTGGGAAAATGAAACAACATCCATCATTTCCTTTTGACTGCGGTTAAAGCATTGAGTGAAAAAGTATGGACACATGAGCACAACATGTCTACTCCAAAATCTAGGCTCATAAAACAGACTATAAGTAACTAATGGAAAAATTGGAAATCTATAATTTTTTTTCATTTAAAAATCTCTCCATGTGCACTATGGGTTTTTAAGGCTCCAGAAAATATATGCATTTCCATGATGACATATGCTATTCAGAAAGTTGAATTTTGCAAAAGATTATGAGTTAGAAACATACTTCTCTAGCAAGGCAGACTATTGATCTAGGTTCTGTCAGTGGATGAGTCCAAGTGTGTGTGCACTATAATAAATCATATTAATACTTGATGGATGTGTTCATATGTACCTTTTGTACTTTTTGTTTTCATCAGATTCTAAGATATCATGGCTTTAAATGGTTAAGGACAACTATCAGAAAAGGCATTTTTACAACTGTATGCAGGTAAATGAAATTATTTACCATGATTCTTTTTCTTTTGCCTTCATTTCTTCAGATCTCTGATATCCTTCATCAGTCCCTTTCACATTCAGAACTTCAGTATCATTTCACTGTGAGGAATTCACAAATCTCTCTCTCTGGTCTTATTTTAAGTATCTAGTGGATTAACATCTAGTGAGTAAATATCACTAACTGGATGGATTGGACTCAATTGTTTTAATGCTCTATAACTCATCTTTTTCAGGCATGCATTCCTCATTCTTATTAATAGCAAAACTCCTAAATAATTTATCACGGTATTTTTCACATACTTATTGAAATAAAAAGTCTTTCTTTAGTTGTTATAATTGTCCTTTTGTCACAAATAAAATGAGATGAAGGCATAAAGATGACTTTTTCTATCATAATAAAGTTACTTTATTGGATTTGTCAGGATGGCTAAATTGAGACAAATTCAAATTTCAAGGTTGGGTGTTTTATTCAGAAAAGAAATGCACTTTGTTGCATATTTTCTTAAGGAATTCAAGCAATAGAGGGATGAATAAGGAGCAAACAGAATGGATTATTTAATTGAAATAGGGCTTAGTTTACATACTTGTCTGGAAGTGCTGTATCAGTTAGCTTTTGCCACATAACAAAACAGGTAAAACTTAGGAGTCTTTTTTTTCTTTTTCTTTCAAGTCTGTAAATTGGTTGGTGGTTTCTGTTCATCTTCTCCAGTTGTGGGTGGGAAATGGGCTTGCTCGCACACCTGTGGTCACCTGGCCAGTCAGCTAAGAGTTGATTGGTCTAGGATGGTGTTGTCTGGGATCTTCTCCATGTGCTTTCCAGTCCTGTAGTAGTCTAACCCAGATATCATCTTATGGCCTTAGCAGGTATCCAAAATAAGTATAAATGTGCAAATCCTTTGTGAAGCTACTGCTGGTATCAAATTTTCTTATTGCTGAATTGACCAGGACAATTAAATTGTCCCAGATTCTGTGCAGTAGTACTCTACTAAAGGGCAAGGATGCAGACAGGGCATTAGTTGGCGCCATCATCAATGCAATTAAACTAGTACACCTCAAGTTGTGGTACTAGTTGTAACAGAGGACTCCAAATCTCAAAGAACTGAGGTACTTGACAGAGGTTTATCTTTCCACTGTTGTCGTCATTAATGAATACAACTTAATGGAGACTCTATCTCAATTCAAGATGATATGCAACATTGTCAGTTTTTTTGTTTGTTTGTTTTTTGTGTTTTTTTTTTGTCTTTTTTTTGTCTTTTTGCCATTTCTTGGGCCGCTCCCGCGGCATATGGAGGTTCCCAGGCTGGGAGTCAGATTGGAGCCATAGCCGCCAGCCTATGCCAGAGTCATGACAACACGGGATCCAAGCCACATCTGCAACCTACACCACAGCTCACGGCAAGGCTGGTTCCTCAACCCACTGAGCAAGGCCAGGGACCGAACCTGCAACCTCATGGTTCCTAGTCGGATTCGTTAACCACTGAGCCACGACAGGAACTCCATATGCAACATTGTTTTTAAAAGAGAATCATTGGGAACAAATCTAAATTTCCATCCCGATGGTACTGGTTAACTGAATTATGATACATCTACTTTATTAGATCTGTTTAGTGATAAAAATTAATTAGGAAAAAAAGATGCTGCTATGCAAATATGTGTGAAATATATATTTTAGCAAGATACATAAAATGATGAAGAATGTGTCATCGCTGGCATGAGAAAGGAAAAGAAAAAGAATATACCTATGTAAACATATTTGCATAGAGGTTTCTTTTGTGTTCATAAGCTTCTAAAAGTATAAACAAAAAGGGAAAAGAGTAGTATGGGAGTTAGTTGGAAGAAAAGTAGGAGTCGAAGGAAGTTTTTTCCGAGAATATCATTTCATGCTTTCTGAAGTTTGGACTACATAGTTTTATTAGTTTGTGATAAGTAAATATATAAAATAAGAATCATAAAAAGGGAAAACAAAAGAAATGGATTGTCATCAGATATCTGTATTCTACTCCTGACCTACCTCTTAATGGTAAGAGCTCAATCAATTTACATAAACTTTTGTAAGGTTTTCCTCTCTACAAGTAAAGGATAATAAAAACCTCCCCAATATAATTGTTGTGAATTTAAATGGAAGAATCTATGTAGTGCACTTAGCTAGTATTTGACACATAGTACCTGTTTAATCAGTTCAATATTGTTGTTGCTATGATTGTTCATTTCATTATTTAATTGTAAGAAATAAACTGAAGTAACTAAATTACACATCAAGTTGGATTTCTACTGAGAATGTTTTTCTGGGTTGCTCCTCCTCCTTTTCTTTTTCTTTTTTCTTTTTGGCCACTCCTCACAGCATATGGAAATTGCTGGGCAAATCCAGCTGTGACCTACACCGAAACTGCAGACTGTGGCAACATCAGATCCTTAATCCTTAACCCACAGCACCACCACAGATACAAGCCAATCATTAACTCACTGTGCCACAGCAGAAATTCCTATTCTGTCTTACTTCTCACTCTGTTTTAATACCTTGCTGAGAATGTACCCTTTGCTCTCTTTCTGATCTCTTTCCATCTGAATATTATGAAAGGTCAGCAATTAATATGGCATATACAGGAGTTCCCTTGTGGCACAATGGGTTAAGGATCCCACATTGTCATCGTCACTGCAGCAGCTTGGGTGGTTGCTGAGGCAGGGGTTTGATCCCTGATTCAGGAACTATGTGCTGTGGGTGCAGCCAAAAAAAAAAAAAAAAATATGGTGTACATGCAGTATACTGTAACCATATTCTTTAATATGTTAGAATTTTCACTAATTCCTTCTGTATGTCAGTTGCATGAAACAAAAGAATTCTAGAATTTCTTCTTGCAGAAAAATCATTGGGATGAGAAGTTTTTTAGTGGAGGGAGTTTGAGCTTTTTTTTTTATTATTTTATTTTTTGTTATTTTTTGTCTTTTTGTTGTTGTTTCTATTTCTTGGGCCGCTCCCGCGGCATATGGAGGTTCCCAGGCTAGGGGTCAAATTGGAGCTGTAGCCACTGGCCTACACCAGAGCCACAGCAACGCGGGATCCGAGCCGCGCAACACCGGATCCTTAACCCACTGAGCAAGGGCAGGGACCGAACCCGCAACCTCATGGTTCCTAGTCGGATTCGTTAACCACTGCGCCACGACGGGAACTCCTGAGCTGTTTGTTTGTTTGTTTCTTGTTTGTTTTTGGATCTCAGTAGCTTCACATGTTGCAAATGATAGATAATATCATGGTGTCCTTCACTGAAGAGACGTCTTTAACTTTTTACTGAAACAGGTACATTGACTTTTTATTTGACATCTTGCGCTCTGAGAATCTTGTTTATTAGTCTAGCGAGTCTGTTGTTGTTTGTCTTAAATAGCAGAAGTATATTTTGTCTCTAGTCAAAAAATTGGACATAGATTGAGCTTTAAATGACGTCAATAAATTAATGTTAATTTTGTGGCTAGGAAATTATCCATAGTTTCAGAGATGCCTACCAGAGTTTTATCAAGGAGGGGTAGTGATTAGGATTTGCTTATACTACATAAACTCAGATTTAAAACCAAAAAAATAAGTGTTGTAAATGTTTTATAACTGTTGGATCTGAGTGACATATTTTGTAATTTTAGAATATTTAAAATTTTTCATGATGGCTTTTTTTTTAATCTAGGAAAATTCTGTATTCAGATTATTTCACATATATCACCCGCATTCAACCTTCAAAAAAACTCAAACTTTTACCCAATGTTTCAGGGGCATGATTTATGCAAGAAAGCCATCTTTAGTACTTCAATGATAAGAATCCACTGGAAGGAAAAGCCTGCTTTTATATAAACACGTTGGCACAAGAGTATATATTCACTTACTTTGTGTTCAAATAAAATGATTAAAGAAACACAAGCTGAGTTCTAGCCTTATTAAACTTCAGTATTTCCAAAAAAAAAAAATGCCTTTTCTTTGTCCTTGTAGTGTCTGCCAGAACACATTCTGTTGGCTGCTTTCTTTATGCGGTTAATGACATGTCCTTCAGCAGGCTTTCCCTAACCACCCCTCCCATCTCCAGAGTACATATTTTTGTATATTGTTCCTATATAGCGCACTTATAATATTTTAAAATTATCATTTTTTATATTGTCAGTATTGAGGTGTGCATAAAAAATATTTGCTGAATGAATAAGTGAAGTAACATATAGATGAATACTGCTTTTAAGATCTGGGAAACCCAGGGATCTGTGTTGTGTCTAAATATTCCAGTGCTCAATGCTTCCAAGTAGATGGGATCATTTTAAACTATTAGAGATCAAATCTTGCCTTCTAAAACAAAAACATACTCATCTAAAGCCCAATCTACTCTGTGAAGCAGCCATAATATAATAGAGTTTGTTATGGCTAAGAAAATGTATTTTAGTTTTGTGCCCAAGCCTGAGTTTTCTACACAACAGGTCAGCTACACTCAGTGATCTTTCTGGTCCCCAACATATTCTTATTTCCTACTGAATTTTCATGTTTTACAAAAGATAACCCTGGGTCAAATCATGTTAATTATTCTGACTTTTTCTTGTTAGAATAAACACTGACCTAAAGAAAAGATGGAGGCAATTTACCAATACTTGCAGTCTAAGATGTTTCATGCATAAGCATTTCTAGTCTCATTGTTATTTATCTTGTTAAGGGCAAAATGAACATGAATGTAAACAAGGAAGAGTTTTACAGTCTAAAAATGAAGAGAATGCAATGTAGAGTGTAAACGAAGAAACTTCAATAAATAACCAGCAGTGCATATCTGTCAAGGAAGAATTCGTTGCTTATTAATCACAAACTGAATTTTATAATGGTTTATACTTGTTTCAAAATCCTATTTTTGCAACCCCCAAGTTAGCAATGTTTTTTCCTAATTAAATTGGATTTCTTCCAGTATGTCTCAGAAGAGTGAACAAGATTTATTCTATTTTTTTTCCAGTGGTGAAAGTAATATAAATAGCAGGTATAAAGATTTTCCTTCATCTGTACTTAAAGTTTTAACTGAAAAGTTCCTCCCTGTATTAATGTATTCCAGCCACCTGACAAGATAATGCTCCTCTGATGTTATGTAGCTGATCTAACCTTTGTCTTTGTCAGGAAAAGAAAGATTTTTCATGAAGATATCTGAGTTTAAAAGAATGCATTTGTCTCTTTAATGGTAGGTTTGGGAGCCTGGGTATGATATGTGCTATAAATGGCCCACAGACACATGCCACTTAAAATGAAGTGCTTCATTTATAAAGTAATAAGAACTTTAGCTAAATTTGTGTTACTAACTGTGAACAGAGAAGTCAAATAAAGGTTTTATTTCAAACAAAAAACTCCAACTTGCCACGTGTTAGGTTTCTGACAGTTGCTGATGTGATTGGCCATCTTTCATTGGTCAGAGGAAGTATTAAAGACTTTCTGGAATTTAATTTTAATTTCATCAGTGGTAGAATCAGCTGTTGTTTGTCCTTTACTGTGCTAGACTTGTTCCTCTGATTAGTAATAATCCTTAACATTCTATTCTTCCTGAATCTTAATAGGAAACTACCTAGCTATAATTTAATTTATAAGTTCCACAGAACCACTTTCATTTTCATCCTCATGGCTTATGGAAAAAATGCCATTTTAAACACAGTGAGAATTAGTGGAACAAACCTATACTCTTAATGAAATTAATTTTACCAAAGAACAAAAACTGAAAGTTCATTCTTTTTGGAGACTATACTGTCTTTCTTATTCTGGTTCTTCTTCAGTTAAAATCAAAGTATCCTTGTCTTTGTCTTACTTACTTCTATAAATTCTATAAAAATAAAATACTTTGTTTCAGTAACATAATATATGAATAATTATCACTATTTTAAACTATTTTTCTTAAGCTCTAAATCTAAGGGAATATGATTTAAATTTTATCTGTAGACTAGTATATCATTTATTTTTATAGCAATTGTCAAAAATGAAAGCACTTGACTTTTAATTTTAACAAGAAGAAAAATGACTTGACATGGCATATATCCTTTAATATAGGAAATGTCTACATAGTTGTTTAGAATATAAACATAGATCAATCACCAATAATTATCCCCCATAGCACACCTGGGTACATAATAATATGTGGAATTTTGTAATTCTACCTTTGCACTGTTATGCTTGATTTAAAAATGATTGTTATCATACAATAAGTTCTTTCAAAGATTTGGCTCTTTTTATCACTTGCCCTTTAATTTAATTGTCATGGAGGTTAAAGCTTAGAGTTACCCGCCCCCTAAAAATGATCTTCTTATACAAGGAAAAAATTAATTTGCCATTCTTTAATGAAGTAATTTTTTTAGGAAGGTTTAAACCATTTTCCCCCAATAAAAGCATTTTTTTGTCTCAGTTAAAATGTTATTAAAGATAAACTACCACAACTGAATAATGTGACACAACGTTTATGAAAACAGATTACCTAAAATCAGATTTAAATAATTACATAATCAGCTTTAGAACACATTCCATCTTGTAATGTTTTAGGTTCCAAAGTATAAATATTGGGAATGTCTTTAGAAGCACCAAATTCCTGCCATTCTAAATCAGCAGAAGGGACTTCTACAGTCATTTGGATATTTTGATTAAAATGGAATTATTCTTCTATTAAAATATCATAAAATATATAATATGCCTCACAGTTTTTTCTTATTTGGTAATAAAAATATAAAGTACATATATGTCTTACATGTGTATGTATATATGTATAAAATATAGTATACATACGTAAGATCTATCTTCCTGACCATCCTTACTCTGAAATTGCTGCTATACCTTCCAGTTGTTTGCATTCTAGATAAATAGTACATTGATTTTTGTGAATAATTATTCCATGTTATGATTGCTCTCTGTGTCATGGGTTGATGTTATAACACAGTCTTAGGAAATGGTAGAAACCTTACAAATCATCTAATGCAATGATTACTCTGTTAATATGGCCCATTTAAAAATATCCTTAGTAGTCTGCCAGCCAAAACTCCAATACCTGAAATGATGGGTTTGTATTTCTTGAGGCTGCACAATTTGCCATTGCAGCTCAGGTTACTAGAAGTTTCTTCCTTTTTTTTTTCCCTTTTTTTTTGTCTTTTTAGGGCCACACCTGTGGCATATGGAAGTTCCCAGGCTAAGGATTGAATCTAAGCAGCGGCTGCCATCATATGCACAGCCACGGCAAAGTGGGATTTGAGCCGTGTCTGCGACCTATACCACAGCTTATGGCATGGATCCTTAACCCACTGACCAAGGCTGGGGATCAAACCTGCATCCTCATGGATACTAGTTGGGTTTAACCACTGAGCTATGATGGGAATTCCTGTTCCTTTTCTTTATGGCAAGCAAAAATCTTCCTCCTTATAGCTTCTACATAGTAGTCCTTTCATTTTCTCTCCCTACAGACTACTCCCTAATCTACTTCATATGGCAGGACTTCCTGCATGCCATTTCTTTCATTCTCCCCACCACTCTGAGAGGGAGCTCTGGGTGCCACCATGTCCTGGCTGAGGATATGGAAAAGCAGAGATATCAGGTTAGTTGATAGAGCCACACGAGTGGGATTATATGCCAGTCAGTTTACTTTAGTCCCATCTTCTTTTCAAGACACTTGTATTTTACTTTTTTCCTATGTGCATAGAGTCAACTGTTTCCCAAAAGAGAATCTGAATTTAGAGTTAAATGGTTTTATGGTCTGGTTTTAGTTTCCTTATCCCTACATATCTGTATCATAGCTCTGGCAAAATACATTGAAGATAAATGTTAATATTTGCTTCCCCAGTAGAGTGTAAATTCCACAGAGGCCATGCTTATTCATATTTATGGATGTAGGTTTTGGTTTGGGGTCCAGCACATAGTATGTGCTCAACAAATACTTTCCTGAACTGAAATAATAATCAAGCTTTAGGTAAGGTCCTTGACAAAATATCTTTCATCTTATTGCCATCTTTTCATTTATTTGTTCAGTCAATATTTACTGACCATTTTCTATAAGCCTAGCAGAGCTGTAGGCACTGAACAAGATTATTTACTTGCCCCGCCATCATTGAACTTGTTATCTGAGTCTACCAATCTGTGACCATTAAAAACTCTTCTACTGGCTAATAGTATTTTAGGACATAATATCATTGTTGTATTATTTTATAATGAACTGCTTAAATTAATCAAAGTTTTACAATTCCTGATTTTGCTCTGAATTTCCCATAGGAATCTTAAATTTAGAGCATGAATATAAATACTGAGATAGGGAGAAACATGAGTGTGAAAGAGGAGGAGAAAGTAAGTTTGAGTGTTATCAGAAAAATGTAGCACACACACAAACACACACAAAATGGCTGTTCTACATCAGTTTCCTTTTGGTTGTCATTACTGTAAGGTCGTGTTTTATGGTTATGAATATATAGCATAACTAATGAGTGGAGCCTTGAATTATTTTCCGTGAAGTCTCCCCAAAGCTCCACAAGTGATCCCTGTCAAAGCTGGGCCTAAGCTTTCCCCTGCTAAGAATATGACTTTGTTCTCATTAAGTATTCCCCACTACCAGTACATATGCTAAATGTAACTTTGAAAAATGAAGCAAGCAGACTTCTAATATGGGGTTTTATCAATGGTCAATTCATTAATAAAATATCATGGTAGTAGTTACCAAGATCAGTTTTCCTGGCCCTTCAGATTGACATCTAAGTCCTTGTGTTTTGGCGGTATACTTGTGCATCCTGCCCCTAGCAGGTCATCCTATGCAACAGTTTCCTTTGTTTCATTACCAGGAAGATAGTAAAAATAATGGGAAAGGAGTCTATAAGTAGTTAGGCCATAGAAGCCAGTGTAATGCCACAGAAGTGTTTTAGGAGAAGTGAAAGTCTCACCATAGTCAGGGCTTCCATCCCATGCAAAACAAACATTCCTTTATTCATGAAAAGAGCTATTTCTGGCAAATTATGTTTAGTGGGAAAGCTATATAATAACCTCATAAATTCTGAAATACTTATTAGAAAACACAAGATTTAAGTGAATTAAATGGATTCCCTGAGAACAGAAAAGTTGAATATTCTAACAGAAGAGTAAGTTTTTTTTTTCTTTGTTTGCTTTGTTTTTGGATGTGTGTGTGTGTGTGTGTCTGCTTGGTATATTTGAGAAAAAAAATCTCAAATGATTATTTAAGTGATAATGGCCAGGGATGTTTCAGGTGATAAATTGGTAAAATATTCATTACTGGGGAATAGAGTTAATGAAAGATTTTTGTGAGTGAGATACTATGTGGTAGAGTTTAATATGTATAAATTAAATCATCTACGTGGAAATATACTAATAATATCAATGAATTAAATATCAGGACCAAGAGATTTGGGCTTATTAATATGGTGTAACTCTATTTAGCAAACCCTAATTTGCTGAACACTGATACTACTGGTAAAATTAATAAGTAGAAAAAGTATATCCAGTAAAATCTAAAAGCATAAATATTAAATATTAAAATTTAATGAAGATATAGTACAATATTAAAAGTTGGGAAGAGGAGAAACTTGAACATTTTAAAAGGTATCAAGTCCTTGATAAGCTATAGGAAAGTGTGTTCCCAATGCTATATTGTCAGTCATGCTTTGTAGGCTCTACTCAGCAAGAATGAGCTCTCAGAAGGAAAAAAGTGTTTCATTTTTCTCTCAAAATTTTGAGATTTAGATATTGCATTTCAAAGCCATCTAAGGGCAAGCTATATACAGGTATTGACTACCAGCAACAGAATGAACAATGTTATAATATATTGAAGACATAAGAGTGATAAATGTATTGTTTTCCTTCTTGCTGTCCAGCCAGTGCAATAATTCTTTCTTATACTAGTAGTTTTATTAAAGTATGCAATAGAATATCAAATGATTTTTAAATGTCAGGCATTGTTCTATGTGCTGCAGATAAAAAGGTGACCAAGACATTTATGTATTCAGCCATTATGGAACATACATTCAAGGGAGACAAATAAAGAATAATTAAGTGAATAAGTGATAAAAGAATAAAATTAAAAATTTTGTCTGGTGCAAGATGATCTATATGATTTATATACGTAGGAATAGCAAACCAAACCTTTGGGATTGTCAATATCATTTGATTGGCACTTAAAGAGGACCATTTTCGGAAGAGTTTACATGTTTCTCCAAATATGGTTTCTATACACCTAAATATGATATTGGCATGTTGTTAGAAATCCCAAAAGCCCAGTTCTTGGGAAGAAAAAAAAAAAAAAACTAGGCCCACAGTGGATATCCTTATACAAATCACTGAATATGGGAGTCTCTGTGTTTAAAATGGGAATAATATAAAAGCAATGCACAGAGTTAACGGGAGTCAGAGTAGAAAATAAATTATGTAAAAATGCTTTGTGAAATGGAAAGGGTTACATTTTATTTTCCAAAATGACTCCATAGGCCTTCCTTTTTTTTTTCTTTTTGCTTTCTAGGGCCACCCCTGTGGTATATGGAAGTTCCCAGGCTAGGGATGGATTGTAGCTGCCAGCCTATGCCACAGCCACAGCCATGCCAGAGCCTTTAACCCACTGAGTGAGGCCAGGGATTGAATCCACATCCTCATGGATACGAGTTGGGTTCTTTACCAGTGAGCCACAATGGGAACTTGTAGGACTTCTTTTTAGGAACCCAGTTTGATGCAGTTGTATTATTTTTAATAAATGCATTATCCGCTAGAATCTAAATGGACCAAGTGAGGAAATATTATATCTTTTATAAAATTTCTAAGTCAGAAAATATTTTTGTTATTTTGTTTGCTTTTTATTGCAGTTATTAAGAGAGAGAAAATGAATTTAGTTTTAGAAATAAATTGATTTTGGAATTAAAAGAGACCCTTTGGGAAAGCAGGAACGTTGAAGGAGAGTTAAAGGGATGGAGCAAGATAGGATAAACAGGACCAGACAAGGATTCAGAAGTTGAAGGTTTATTGTGTGTGTGTGTGTGTGTGTGTGTGTGTGTGTGTAAGTGTGTGTGTATCTCAGTAAAAGAAACATGGTTTTGTTTGTGTGGGGAATTGGTGACTATTAAAAAAGAGAAGTCTGAGATTGACACGTGCTAGATTTCAGGGGAATTAGTGGTGAATACATTTTTTAAGATGAAGGAAACGGTCCACAGTGATCACTAGAGAAGTCTGGTGGTAAAGACTAGGATTCCAGTGATAAAATAGCATACTAATTAACCATCTTGCATCTGTTTGAGACACCTTTTTAAACATTTTAACATCACTGAAATTGGGATACACCATAAAATTAATAATAACGTCATCATTATGATAGGATTGGGGTCTCATGATCTTTTAAGATTTGATTAAATAACTGTTTTCTCAATAATTTAGAAGCTTGTTGGAAAGCTTTGGGCAGGACAGTTAACCTCAAGAGTCTGAGATTCTCTGTGTTTAAACTGGGAATAATATAAAAACAGTTCATGGATTTATGAAGACCAAAAAAGATGAACTGTGTAAAAGTGCTTTGTGAAATGCAAAGGGTTACAAACATGTAGAGATACAGTCATCATCATTATTAGCCTCAACTAGAGGGGCTTGCTCTTTGCCTAGAGAGCACAGTGTAATCAAATAAGGAAACCTGGAATTATTCTGATTTTATGTTAAAACATCTCTTGGCTACCACTCATCATATAAGGCACAACAGAATATAGGCAAAAAGCAAATTAACACACGAAGGTTTTTTTTCCAAACATTAAGAGGCATATTGAAATTATAATGTTAGTCCTTAAATATAATCTATTGATACCTATTGCCAAGTCAGCCTGTTCAGTCATTTGAATGACTTGATTAGATTCTTTTTTATAAAATAAAAAAACCCTCAAAGTTAAATGAGAATTTTTTTTTTGGCTGTGAATAATTCCTTCCTGGATATTTAACCATAGAATCTAATGAAAATTCCATTTTTTTTTCCACTTGCACTATTCAAGAAAGAGAGCTATCACCTCAAACTTAGTCTTGTCACCTGTCAGAATCTCCTACTTCCAGAAGACACAGTGTAGGAGATAAAGAGTCTGACTCCACAGTTTCCAGCATCAAGATGGACTGAATGATTGCAGGCACAAAAGGCAGAATTAAGAAACCTTACTAGGAGACAGCTTTAGCTTGTGACCTTAGGCAATCCACTTAATCTCTTTCCCTCTCTCACTCTCAGACACCCAATCTGTAAAATAAGATTTGTGATTTGTGCCAGCACCTGTAGTTATGAAGTCAAAATGTGTATATATTTTGGTCAGAACATAATCTGCATACATATTTGCATAAAGGGTTTAAGATCTGATTAAAATCAAATAAAGTAAAAATAAATAGGTTGACTATTTGTCTCTATAACTGGGTTTTCCACAACAATGGCAATGCAAGGACCTGTAATCTGTCATGTTTCAAGGAACAACTCGATAGAGACATAGAGGAAGAAATAGAGGGAGAGAAAAAACCAAGTAAAGTGGCTGAGAACTTGTCAGGCTTGTAAATGCTTCCCTCTGGTGATTGAAGCATATGTGAATAAATACTAGAAATACAGTGAACACTAAGCATATACCAGCTTAGGAAAATGAAAATGTATCATTGGTTGAGGCCCTCACCAATACGGAATTCAGGGACATTACCATTAGAATAAGAGATGATTTTTGGAATTCCCGTCTTGGCTCAGCAGTAATAAACCCAACTAGTATCCATGAGGACACAAGTTCAATCCCTGGCCTTGTTCATTGGGATCTGGTGTTGCCGTGAGCTGTGGTGTAGGTCGCAAACGTGGCTCAGATCTGGCATTGCTGCGGCTGTGGCACAGGCTGGAAGTTACAGCTCCAGTTTGACCCCTAGCCTGGGAACTTCTTATGCCAAGGGTGCGGCCCTAAAAATAGATTTAAAAAACGGCGGGGAGAGAGAGATGATTTTCTGTGTTATGATTGCTTCCTTTATCTTAGAATTCCTAATATTTTCTGACGTCAAACCTGACATTTTATAATTATTCCCACATTTGAGAGAAAGTAATTTTATAATTATTCCTGCTACTTACAGGAAATTCCTAATAGACTTTCCTTTTTGTGGTCATTACCAATTCTCATTCTTCCTTTCTTACCAATGCCACTTTAGAGATTCCAGTTGTTGCTAATGGAAAGTGAAGGTCATTCAGATCCTCACTCAGTGCCAGAAAATACCTTTTTCTGCTACTTTCACTATGTAAGGATCTGGCATTAATGTCTTTATATTTCACAGAATATTGAGATATGTCAAATAAAATATATGGGACAGGCTTTTTAAAGAAAGCTCTATTCTCATGATAGACATTGAAAAACTTTGATTGTGGAGTTCCCTGAACAGAATTGTCTCTGTCCAGTGTCTTTCTTTTTTGATTCTTCATGGATTTCTTATTGCCAGAAAGCCACCCTAAAATATCAATTGTATTATGCCATTTTCTAGATAAAAAATCTTTCCTTGCTAATCATATCTACATAAAATAGAATCCAATTTATTTCTTTTTCAAGGCCCTGCTCCTTTATCAACCTAAGTTTCCTTCCCAGGGGCACGTTCCTGACTTCTGTGAAATGAAACCATTGTTTCAGCCAGACTTGTGTGATCATAGAAAAAGTAGCCACTAGTTTTCTGAGCACGTAACCCCTTGAATTAAATATCTTCATTTTAAGGTAAAGGAGGTGAGGCTTGGGAAAAAAAAGGAAGTGCTTTGTCCAAGTTTATATAACTTTTAATTGGTACAACAAAGAAATAAATCCAGATATGACACCAAAATGTGTGTTTTTATCCACCAGGCTAAGAACAGGCAACAGGTATCATGTGTCTTTCTATTGTTCATGTTTTATGCATGAGAAATGTTGTTCCCATTCATCTCCACTGCCCACCCAAATCTCAGCCTTTGTTTTAGACCCAGTTACAATCTCCCACAAATAGCCAAAGATGGGTGTCCTAGCCCTTGGCCATTGTCTTATACTTTAAAGTGTGCATTGACACAACTGACAGGAAACCTAACCCAATCTTTTGGTGTCTCTGGCCATGTGGTCTTTATTTTCTTTTATGGACTTTTCTCCTTTTTGGTCTCCTGCTATCTATTCATCCTAGTTTTGACAGAAACACACTATTTTATTTTTCCGAGGAGCTAACCTGTACCTAACACTTAAATCTGTATGCTTAGCTGCAATTGATTTCATCCTCTGATCCAATCCAGGAGTGAAGAGGAGACTGAAATCTGTTCACTGTGAGCATAAATTTTCCCTGGACAGTGATTGGGATGTGGCATAGTTAGAGCCAGTAAAACACAGTGAGACTTCTATCTGTAGAGAGGAGTTCTCTCACTTCTAATGGGTTGGCGATAGTAGGAATGATATGAGCCAGGAACTTTCTTGGGTCCACTGCCTGAGATTGAAAGTAAGGCATTGGAAGGTAGAACTGAGGTATAGAAGCAAACCCATCCTCATAACAGACTTTGAGGCCCTGGATCAAGCTTACCAGAGTCAGTAAATTCTTTAGACCAGTTTGTGATGGGTTTTCAGTCTGCTACAACTGAAGTACTAGATCAGGGGTTGGCAAGTTGAATAATTGTGACAGGGACATACTACCTTCAAATCCTAAAATATTTGTTACCTGGCTCTTTATTTCAAAAAGGTGTTAACTCTTGATAATGATGTCATATAGAATTAATCTTGTTTTCTTTTCCAAAGTAGACTTTTAAGAAATCCTTTTAAAGAAGATTGAGTTCAAGACAAGGATCTAGATATCTATTATTTGAGTATCTTATTCCCTCCTGCTTTTCACCCTCTTGACATCATAATCATAAAGCTTGGCATTGTTAATAAATGACATTAACAAATTCAATATGTATTTATAAACCTGTGCTTTGCAAGGTATGATCTGTATATAGTAGCCAGTCTGTAAATACTTTGTAAGGATAGAATAAGTATATAATTAAGGGTGAACATTTTAAAAGTTAAATAGCAATTTTGTATTTATTTGTCTTCAGATGTGTGATCATTTTTCCCTAGTAATTGATTTTACTGCATTTTACAAAAGTATTATTCTACAGTGAAATTCCAGACAATAACTATTTCTTCAACTCAGGTTTGAGAATAATTGTGTTAAATACATGAATACCTAGTTTTCCTTGAATACATATGTACATATTATATGTGTATATGTTTCCCTTCATAGGTCCTGGATTTATTAATGATAGAATTATGTTTTATTTATCACTGGATTTTTCTCATCATCTATTTCAGTGTCAACTAGTAGGCACTCTATTCTTATTTGCTAACATGGGTAAAATTACAGCGCCCAAAAAGAGAAAAAAACAAAACAAAATTACAGAGCAGTTGCAAACTGGAGGGAAGGCATTGTGTTTCTGGGGTTGTCTTTGTTTGGTACTGTATTAGAAATGGATCCTTGCCTCCCAACACAACAGGTCCAGTTTTATTTGAGATATTTGTTCCTTCTTAAAATAGCCACAGTATTCACTGGGGTAATCTACATCTACCCCAGCTGATTCACATGGTTTGGATGAGATATTATCTTTTTACGGGTAGATGGCACAACACTGGGCGACAGCCATCAGTGAATTAGTGTTCCTTCTGCATGATGATTGGTTAAAGTATGGACTGGTGAATGAAACCTCTAAATCAGAGCTTTGTTGGGACTGCTTAAGCTAGGAATCTGAATTTACAATGTTGGACATATTACATTTTCCATTGCATTTGTTAGATCTCAAAGTCTAGAGCCCCAGGAGTTGCTGTTGGTCTTCCTATAACCATGAGGAGAGAGTTGCTAAGAGAATGAAACAGGTGAAGGTGATGAGGGTTTAGTCAGAGAGAAACTGAGTCTTGACAACATTGTTTGAAGCCCTTGAATAAAGCTTTACCTGAAGTCTTCCCACCTGCTGTGCTTTCTAAATACATGAGACAATACATCTTTTTTGAGTATTTGTTTATTCTCCTTAGTCAGATTCTAATGTGTATCATAATGCTTTCAGGAGAGAAAGCCCTGATACAAATAGTTGAATATCACATTCAAACTCATTTTTCTTGGAAGTAACTGCTTTTTCTAAAATAAAATTGATGTAAGAAATCTAGAACTTTAATACTCTTTATATTGTTGAGTTATTAAAGATGGAAGAGTAGAACTTTCATATCAAAGAAAACTTCTATGTGAAAAGTTTTTATTAAAAAAAGCAATGATTAGTGTGATAGACACTAAATGGACTAAAGAATTCCCAAAGAAACCTGGAAAAATGGGACAATGTCTTAAGTGCTTCTTTTGCCTCCTATAATCAGCGACATATTTTTTCCAGTTTAATTGAGATATAATTGGCATGCGACCTTGTGTAAGTTTACGGTATATAGCATAAGAATTTGATTCGTATACATCATGAAATTATTGGCACAGTAAGGTTAGTAAACATCCTCATCTCAGCTATGTATGTTTTTAAAACTGTGGTTAATCTTCTCTATTATTTGACCAGAGTCTACTGTTATATCTGAAAACTCAGATTAAATTGTAAACTTAATTGTAAGCTCTTCTAATTATTATGGATTACTATTCCATAGAAAGAGATTTGAGGAAGCCAAGCATTCTCACCATAAAGATCACAAGTGGACCTTTACTGAACCTGATTTCATACTAGCTTGTAAGCTCGCTCTGTGCCTATTTGTATGTTTTAAAAACATAAATATTGGAGTTCCCATTGTGGCCAATGGGTTAAGAACCCAGCATAGTATCTGTGAAAATGTGGGTTTGATCCCTGGCCTTGCTCAGTTGGTTACGGGTCCAGCATGGCTTCAAGCTGCGGCATAGGCTTCAGAGGCAGAGCAGATCTGGTGTTGCTATGGCTCTGGCATAGGCCTGCAGTTTCAACTCTGACTGGACACCTAGCCTGGGGACTTCCATATGTTGCAGGTGTGGGCATTAAAAGAAAAAAAAAGCATAAATATAAATATATACATAATTGGTTATGTTTTAGGTGCTCTTCTAAGGTTTCTAAGTTGTTTATATTCATATATCTATATATCTCCATGTATACAGATACATCTCTTTCATTCTATAACAACTCTAAGAAATAGCTACTGTTATTAGACCCATAGAGGTGGAAATGAGGCACAGAAAATGTAAATATCAAGTAAAATGTTAACCCATAGAGGTGGGAATGAGGCACAGAAAAAGTAACAAGTTAAATATTAAGATCACTAACTAGCAGTCTGAATCCAATCACTCTGGCTCTCAAGTTCTTTCATAAGAACCTCACTATCTTGCCTATACTATTTATATGAAATGAATGACTTGTATTACTCTCTTAAATGTAGGCAAATTGTTTTTGGAGGATCAGCCCCTGTCTTCCCACCACTTTGTTTAATTCTACACACTCTAAGAGGCATGCCTTTTTAGGCTTTCTCCTCAAATTTAATTTAATGCTCCTTGAAAATAGTAACTTGGTAATAGGTATTTTTGTATTCCATATTGTGCTGGCTAAGTAGAAGGTATTCAGCATGTGTTTAGAATCTGAGAATTCCATTTGTTATTATTATTATTGTTATTATTATTTTGCTAATATGTACATAATGGAGTCCCATTTGATTGATTCAGAAATAGGGTGACTGATGGACACTTAGATATCAAAAATAGTTTTGGGAAATAACAAGTTCCTAGTAGTGATCAAACTCTCAAGTCAGAGTACCTTTTGCAAACTCTCTCATAAAAATAAAAGAAACCTGTTTAGTCTAAAAGGTCCCAGAGTGCTTGACAGATAAATTCTGGGTCTTTTGGAAGATAAGACACACTTACTTGGCTGCTGACATCAGCAATTTTGGTGCATCTGTGCATTAAGGAATACATATACCTACACATACGCACAAACTATTGTTAAATGTCTTCTCTCTGCCGCCAGGATAGTGATAGAAACGTAGAACAAAAACACTGACACCCCACATCTTACTAATCAATGCGAGCAACCCAGTGTCTCTGATATTGACAGATTGGCTCTGGAAAATAGCCTTTGTCAGCAGTGTTACCTTCAAACAGGAGAGACAATACAGATTTTTTGTCTCCTACAGAAACTTGGCCCAGAGCCTGCAGTGCAAATTGACCATCGTTTTCTAACGGTTTCTATCTTTACAGTGGTTTGCGACTTAATGTTGTAATTGCACTCTAAGCCTCAATTCATTTCTAACAGGATCCTCAGGAAGGTTGAAATCCTCATCTTACAGGTGTTTATATATTCATCCCAAAGCAAAATTGTTAACTCAGCAGTATGACTTAGGACATAAATCTACAAAAGCCAGAACTGCTCCCAGAGCAAGTATAACTGAGCCCCTTGCACTTAAATAGCTTTTTCTTTGTTTGGCTATAGTCTGGGTGTTTTTTTTTTTTTCTCAATATTTACATGAAATACATTTCTTCAAATGGAAAAATGTGGCCAGTTTTTAATTGTTTTTTTTTTTTAAGTATTTGCTAAGTCTTAGTTGGCCAAGAACTCTTAAAGCAACATATTTGATGAGGAAGATATAAAGAGATTTTAAAATTATAAATTCAATCTCTAGTAAAGAAGGATAAAGTGGAACTAAGTGCTTATAATTCTGCAGGAAATTAAAAGTCCACATTTTTTTAAGATCCTGATCCACTTAACGAGTGTTCTTCAAATTGATGTAAGCATAAAAATTGAGAAATCTGTAAAAACAAAATGAAGAATCTGATTGTACTCCCGGAGATTCTGATTCATTTGATCTAGAATGTGTTCATTAATTTTCATTTTTGCTAGTGATTCTGATACAAGTGAATTAAGTAACACTTCCATAAGTCTACTCTGGTAGGTACCAGGATAATTACTCCTATTGTCAAAATGTGTATAGTATATTTGATCACAACCCAAAAAGTATATGTTTACAAATGTATGTTTATATATATATATACATACATATACATGCATGCATTGAGGAAATGAGAGAATAGGTACTGTATTGCTCTCTGAGGATATTTTAGAAGTCAGAAATTATACATCTAAATTTTCTGTGTTAACTTATAATGTTTATCCAGTAATAAAATGTGTAGGTACTCTTGAAGCCTACACAATTAAGGTGTTATTTCTTATTATGATAATTGAGCTTGTTTGCACAGCTATACAATTTTTTTTTCATTTTTTTAAGTTGTAAAATGAGAAAAGCCCATCTGAAATAATTCAGAAATTGGTCCCACCTCTTGGCTTTCTGTATTTTAAAAATGTATCATATAGAAGAAATTAATGGCATGAATCCTCTCTTGAGAAAAAAACAGCAAATGCCCATAATGCTCAAGAACACAATAAAATTTGTGATTAGGTAGATGTATGAATATCTTGTCCAGAAAAGTTAGAGGTTTTTCAAAGAAAAGTGTGCCTGTTTTTATTAAAGAGTGCAGATGGTAGAATTGCACTAATATCACCAACAAAGATTTACTTTAAAAAAAAATTATTTTAAATTTAGTTGTATTGGGGTATAGTTGATTTACAGTGTTGTATTTGTTTTGTGTGTTCAACAAACTGAATCAGTCATACATATACGTATACCATTCTTTTTTCCCATAGAGGTTACTACAAACTATTGAGTAGATTTTCCAGTGCTACACAGTAGGTTCTCATTAATCACCTATTTTATACAGTAGTGTGTATATATTATTCCTATGCTCCCAATTCTTCCCTCCCCTCCAGTGGTTTCACCTATGGTAATCATAACATTGGTTTACAGTTTCTGAAAATGAAATTTTCCTCTCATTTGGCATTATACATATTGAACAAGAAAGGAAAGACCAACATGGATAATATCTTTAGGATATTGCTGTATAAGCTCTACAAGACATTATAGATTAGCTGATAAGTGCTAAGAGTAGTATTTTGCATAAATATTCCAAAATATTGAATATATTTTCTTCTCTGCTTAATTAGAGCTCTCATTTACTCAGAGAAAGAATAACTTTGAGATAATTAGAATTTATGCCTCAAAAATTCCAGAATACATGTCCAGATTCTTGATTAAAAAAAAAAGAAAGAAATACTCTCTCTCTCACATATCCACAACCACACCTCCAGACGTCTGCTTGAAAGAAAGCACAACATATTTTCAGATAAAAGACTCACAGACATGTACAACAGATTTGTGGTTTCCAAAGTTGGAGTGGGATGGATGAGGAGTTTGGGGTTGTTAGGTACAAACTATTACATTTAGAATGGAAGAGCAATGAGATGCTACTGTATAGCTTGGGAACTGTACCCAATATCTTGGGATAATACATGATGAAAGATAGTATGAAAAAAAAAAAGAATGTGTATCTATATATGGTTCACTATGCTGTACAGCAGAAATTGACACATTATAAATCAACTATACTTTAATAAAAAATTTTAAAATGTTGGCTATAAGCATGTAGTTTTATAGCTTTGTTTGAAGTAAATGTAAATTTGTAAAAGTTAAGTTTTATGTCTGCACCCACAACTACTAAATGTAACTTTAGGACAAGTAAACTATTTGAAACCAAATTCTTCTATGCAACATTATATGAAAATTTTATAATGTAATTCAGGAGCAGTTTGTTCAGTCCTCTCTGTTTTACACAAGGAGGGATGGGACTAGCTGTAACATTTGAATAATTTGTTAGTCCTGCAGGCAGTATATTTCTTCTAGCGAAATATTTGGACATGTTTTCAGGTTTTCATCCCTGTGTGTATTTTGTATGTTTTTCCTCTTGGGGCAGGAAACAAACAAATCCATGGTGAACTGTCTAAATTAAACCAATTGTAATTTCCTTCAAAGTAAATGGATGTTAATGAGTCAGTGGCTAAAACCTGAACTGATCTGAGAAAACCAAATGTGCTATAAAATTCTTTGTGCCTTTGGGCTGTGCAAGATTTTTTCCTGTATCTCTAAACTCATACCCGAGGGGAGGGGAATCAGAAACTATATTTGATATGTTTTACAGATGCTATAAGTAATGAAATGCGAAATTTGCTGTGATTTTCTTATTTCTAAATCCATCTTTCTAGAATAAGAATAAGTTAATTTTAAACTATCTATTCCAGGAATTGAGAACTTCCTCAAAACATTTCTTTTTGGTTGAATTCCTTCACCTTACGTCTTCAAAGTTATTCCTCACAATTACATGCTATCACTATTATATAATGTTACATTCCTACTCTTCTTTTGATTGCTTCCAGGAATTTCTTCCTCCACCAAATACTGTTATCCAAATTAATAATGCAGTTGCACAGCATTGTACAGTTAATACTGTGTGACTTTTTTTCCCCCAATATAAAATTAGGACAATTTGGAGAGCACTATAAAGTACAAATGAATTTTAAATCAGCCCAATTTCTACCATGTAGCACTCAGTAATTTAGTGTTTTCAACTTATCAGTGAATCCTTTGATTTATCCTACCAAGTAGTTATTAAGTAAATTTGCCACTAGTTGGTGGATGATAAAGGGAGGTACAAGATGGCCAAAAACGTTAAGTAATAAATTTGCTTTTTTAAAATATGTGTCTTTTAGACAGGATCATTGGCTTCTGTGTGATCAGATAGGTATTTACTTCTCTTTTTGAAGGTTTGATACAGCTGGATGTAATATGTTACTTTCAGTTATAATGATGACTTCAGTTGGAGAAAACAGTGCTATATATAAGTTGTATATAATTTTTAGTAGTATGGTTTTAAATTGTCAATTGATTTTGCAAAGAGGAAGCAGAGGTAGAGAAGACTGAGGAGGAAGAGGAAGAGGAGGGAAAAGAGAAAAAGACAAAAGAAAGAATTCTAATATTGGCTAACGAATGATTCTTAAATATTCCATATACCTCATTTGATTTATATAGGGTTGTTTGAGTAGTGTTTAAACTTAACTGGAGTATATTTTGCTCTTACGCAAATAGGTATTTTTCTGTACACATTAGTAGGTATTGACCATAATAATGATCATTTTTAAAGGAACATTTACCTACAACTTAAAGGGATCACCAAAATACTGCACTGGGTATCCCATGGTTATCAGACAATAGCTTTAATTCTCAAATATAGCCAAGTTGCCAGCATGTCTGTTTATACAATATAACCTGCCATGTTGTCCACCAGGATGAGGGGTGAAGGAGCTGGACACCACATCGGCTGAACCTTGCCATGCTTTGCCAAAAGAAAACAACAAACTGCTCAACCTCAGAGACACAAATGCTTTTTTGGTTAAATTCCAAATCAGCTAAGCTCTTTGGCATAAAATAAACCTTTTCACAGTCATTCTGAAACAACAATCATTTCCCGGGTTTGTTGTCATCATAATTCTCCACAAGACCTCAGTAAGCTTAAAAAGTATTTCCAAGTCTTTCCTGGAGGAATAGGCTCTTCTCTATATTCATTTTCAGGGAGAGTGTACCTGCATTTGTAGATGGTTTTTGCATTTGAAAGTAGTAAAGATAGGACTTTTATTTTTTCCTTTTCTTCTTCTTTTTAAAAAATTCATAATCTCTTCTTTCTTTCCATAATTTAAAGAATGCATTTGCTTTATTTCTAAAGATGCTCTTTAAATAAATCCAAATCATGTGATTCTAGAATTTTAAGCATCTTTTCTATCTTTGGGAAATATGCAAATGAAGTGATTGGTGGGCTTGTGTGACTCCAAAAGTGAAATAAAGTCACCAGCCATGAAAAAAAGATAAAACATACAACAAAAAAGAAGCAGTGGCAGGGAGACAGAGAAGCCAAAGGAGATTGTGATTATTCACCCTGGCAGAGAAGACAGAACCAGTAATGGGATGGAATGTTGAAATGTGAGCGAGAGAATTTTGATAGAAAGTGAGTAAAAAATGTTCTGACAGAGAGAGTTGGATTCAGAAGTACTGTCCTGAGGGAAATGGTGGAAAATCCATTACTCAGTACATTTGTAATAGGATAGGACCCAGTCCTGGAAACTGTGTTGCAGGTAGTGATTCTGTATCTTCTCCCTGGGGAAAGGAAGAAGCTTTTGTAGCTTTCTTATTTCTGTCACTATTTTTGACCTATTCCAAATAATTAGACCATTTTTGAATTGATAGACTTGGAAAAAAAGGGAAACCTGATAAAGTAGGTGGGAGGATATATAATATGCAGTGCATTTACCATGATTGATAAGTCCATGGTGCAGTTATCAGGAGAATGGGAAGTAGGATACAATCATGATCTGAGTCCTAGTGAAGTGGTGGTGCCTTGGACCTCAAGGCTTGTATGCAGATGTCTGTGATGCGGTCGTCCCTCCTCTGCTGGAAGGGAATCATCTCTGAAACAAATACTAGGCTTTTCAATGGGCTGAAGTTTCCCTGATAGACAGATCTTATCATAAATAATAGGAAATAAAGACTGATAACCAATTTTCTCTTGACTGCCATTCCCCAGGGACTAATAAGGCTAATGTTTCTTTTGAATGATTTGACACATTATGGTAGAATCAAATATTTATATTAATAGATATAACCTGAAACCCCATTCTGATTTACCTACTATAGCTGCAGAGTTCAATGGAGCATGCACTAAAAATGTCAGGTTAGATTCAGGTAGACCAGGGTAGAGAGGCATGAAAAAGTAAGAATACCTCTTCTCTTGTTGCTGTGTGACATCCAGCAGGTGTCTTAATTTCTCTGAGCTAGCTTTGTGAATATGTAAATATGTCAGTCACTAAGAGGATATCTGAAAAATATTGTGTAAATAGATATTTGACATCATGATTAACATTTAGAAGGATCTCAGTAATTGGTATTTCCAAAATTAGAAACCTACTCTCACAGGCTCACTATGGGATTTATTCGAATACATCATGTAAACCATACCTTATGGGTTAATCACTCTCTGGTCCTCAGTTTTATTCACTGGAAAATCAAGGATTAGGTAAAAAGAATTTGCAACATCAGTATATTCCAAATTGTTATAAGATCATATTCCTACACTTTGGGTGGCAATGTGAATTGTTAGAACAAATTTGGAGGGATCAAAATTAAAAATGCAAATATTCTAAGCATTAGCAGTTGTGTTTAACTATTATTGACCCTTTGGGAGCCTTTCATATGGCCAAGCATATATACTAGAAATAAACAGGAAGGGGATGAATTAAGTGACACTTTCCAAAGCTAGTTCACTATGGAGCCCTTTCTTGGCAGCTTATTTCCTGTAACAACTATTCAGTGGAAGACATTTTGGTAAAAGCTGATCTGAGGAGTAGGCAAAATTTATGCATGAGAAAGGAAGAACTCGCACTTATAAATTAGCTTCTACATGTCAGGTTCCCTGGTAGGTGTCAAAAGGTAGTGCCATGGCATTCAATAAGAAAGTGATGAATAAATAAATAAGTAATATTGCCTCATTTGATCCTCATAATGGCCTTATGAAATAGATATTATTGTCCCCCCCTTTTTTTTTAAGCAAAACGTCGATAGGTTTAGTCTTCATTCCAAAATTCAGCAGGTCTAAATGGTAGATCAAGACTTGACCCTAGGTCTGCTTCTATCTCTCCTCTATATTCTTCTCATTATTCCATACTTGAGAAGGAGGTCTGATTGAAGCCGTGGGAGACAGGGAAAGAAAAAGATTCTATCCTTAGGAACTGTCTAAGGATAGTTACAACAGGAATTAAGAACACCATAAATGTATTTAAAATGGTGAACATAGAGTTAATCTTCAGTTGTTGGTGTACTTTGGGAGAACACTGCACTTTAATTTTCTTTTTTAAAGATATTTTAATTTTATTATTTTCTATTTTTTTTATTTTGATGGCCTCTCTGAAGTATATGGAGTTCAGATCCAGGCCTCCAGCAGTGCTGGATCTTTAACCCACTGTGCCAGGTGGGGGATGGAACCTGCATCCCGGTGCTGCCAGACACTTCCAGTCCTGTTGTGCCACAGCAGGGACTCCTGTACCTTAATTTTTGTTAATAAATGGAGAAAAAATTACATCACATAGCAATTGATAAACATATCGGAGTGATTATTGTAAGTTATGAAGACTAGGAAAATCTAATTAGAAATGAGTAAATGTTCTAAACTTATTAAATGCATTTAGATATATGAATGGATCATACAAGACTAACAGCCATTCATCCAGTGCCCACTCCACCCAGAGAGATACTTTGGTTCAGATTATATCAGACATGTCACTTGCTAATAAATAGCTATGACTTAGGGATACGCTTAAGTGAGACACAAAGAGGTTGAACAACTCACTCAAAGTAAATAAACTGAGATGTAACTGAGATGTGAACTCAGTTCCAATGTGTTCCAAATTCCCCATGCATTTTATTATATTATTGCATGTTGTTACATAGGGTCGATGGGGGAGTGGGGAATACCTTTCAAAGTGAAAGTCAAGGAATGCTATTGCAATGTTAGACACTGTGATATTATTACAAATTGAGCTTTTGTGTTCTCAGGTTAATGGGCTGGGTTTTCACTGTGTCAGCAGGCAAGATGTATAGGTGTGTGTGAGCGAAAAGAAGGGAGGGGAGGACAAGAAAAAGGAGAAGAAAGGAGACGGGGAAGAGAGGAGGATTTAGGAGAGGAGAGGATTCCATTTTATGAGCCTATGTATCATGCATTGTTAATATTAATATTGAAAGGAGATGGCCAATGACCTACTCTGTGAAGGGTAGTAAATTGATAGTGTGGATTTTCAAAGCTAGGATTTCTCTTTTGTAATTGTGGGTATTTCATTCAGAAGTACATCATGCATCTAGCTCCCACATTTTAAATTAAATTTCCTTATTACTTTTTAAGTAGCTTGTCATGGATTATTGAGTATTTACTGTATATTTATACTGTAATTCTCTGAAATGACATATAGTAATTGCTTTAGCTACTGCATCTGATGTCTAATTACTGTAAATGTATGTAAAGAAGTAATTAAATGGAAAAATAAACTTTTTTTTCAAAACTTCCTATTACATATTGAGCAGAGGATGCTAGTTCTTTCTTTGATTTTTGGTTAAAAAAAAAACAAAAAACAAACTAATGTGCAAACAGAATGATAAACAAGCTGCCAGTGATAAATTGATCTGCTATGGCTTTCTCATCTGTCACAGCTAAGTTCCACTGGAGGTGGTAGAGTACCCTCAACGGGAGCATGAGCTGTGAACTCATGCTGCCCCCTTCTCTACCCTAAAGACAAAACAAGGCTTTCACTGTTCAATGCGTTCTTCCTCTACCTTATAATTCTAATTCAGAATGCAGCAGGACATTTCAAGACATTTTTCATAAAACTGGCCTCTAGAAATTTCTTGTCCAGTGTTGAGGGAGAAAAAAAAAAAAGCCCATTAAAAATGTCAGCAAAAATTTTTTTAACAAATATCTAGTTCAATTTTGCAGAGTCTGGTTATTTTTAAAAGTGATTTGCAAATCAACAGCCTCTAAATTACGGATGATGTAAACTATTAAGAGCACAGACACTAATTGCATGGATCTGGAATAAGAGTAGCAGGGATATTCTAACATCAAAACCAGTAGCACTGTACTGGTTAGGCAATACCAAAAATTTTCAAATGGCCTTTTTCCATGAGGAAAAGAATCACAACAAGATGGACTTAAAATAAGATCTGAAATTAAAGACTGCATTATTCCTCTTATCCTTCTATGGGCAGGTGAACACTGAGGGGTATTTTCAACCATTGAGGTATTAATAAAAGCAGACACAAAGAGCCTACTGCAATCTTGCTGCTGTCAAGTTTAAGTTGATCTAATCCTTTTTCTGAGCCTTTGAATTGCCTACTGGAAACACCACACAAAAATGGCCATCAGCTGAGAAGCAACTCAGTGAGCATTCTAAACAACCTGTGGTCATCCCCTTGAGCTGGGAGTTTGAAAAGGGCCCTGATCTGCATCCTGCCTCTCAGAGCACTCAGCTTTCCACTCGGTGGTTTGGTTGGGAAGTGTGTCCCATTCTACTATCAGCTCTAAACTGGCCTCTGTTACTTACCTCTTTCCAGGGAGTGACAGAAATACTCTGTTATTTCCCTCAGGTGGCAAATCTGACACTGCAAGAAGACAAGAGTCTGAATTTATCAATCAGTTTCATTCATGTGAACAAAGCTGGCTTTTTGCCTCCATTACAACTGGGTAAAATTAGTAATAAGACATTTAGAAACTATACTAAAGAATAGGAGAGGGAAGAGGAATCCTTGGGATTCTGTGGGAGTACTTGGCAAATTTTTAGATTTATAATCCTTTTTGCTTTTACGGAGGCACAATATATGAACTTTAATAAGTGCAGTACCCAGTCATTCAAGTTTCTCTTCACCAGCCCCTTTGAGGCACATTATTGGGGAACATAGTTTTTAAAACATTCATTTTTCATTAATGTATTCATTTACGTATTTGTCAGTAAGTTTTATTCATTTTTTCAATTGAGAAACATCTTTTTTTTTACTCAGTTTTACTGAGAAATAATTAACATGTGTTACTGAATAAGTTTAAGGCATACAACATGATGGTTTGATTGTGCCAGCCACAGAGCTAGGAAGCTAATCATATTTTCTTTAAGGCCAAAGGATGGCAGCTCACTTTTCCCAAAGACATTTGATCAAGAAAGTCACCTATGAAAAGAAGACTTTCAGGGTAATCTGGCTGCATAGACTTGATCATGTATTCCTCTGTTCATTATGAAATAGAGTTAATGAAATTTAATTTGTAGGTTCAATGTCAAAAGGGACATGTATCTGTGCCATATATTATATTACAGATATAATCATGTGGTATTTGTCTTTCTTTTTCTGACTTACTTTACTTATTATGGGGTCTCTAGTTCCATCCATGTCGCTGTAAGTGGCATTATTTTGTTCTTTTTTATGGCTGAGCAGTATTCCATTGTGTATATATACACCACATCTTCTTAATCTAATCATCTGTCAATGAACATTCAGGTTGTTTCCATGTCTTGGAGGAACAACAACAAATAAAAGGGACATGTAAACATTAGGGTAGTCAGCTTCCTAGCTATATATTATTATCTATAGTTTATCAGATAACACATATGTTCCTTGAATTTTTTAAAGCTATGCGAATGGAATTTGAATGAATCCTGCATTCATCTTCATGGCAGGAAACAAAACCATTAGATAAATGATAATAATTGCTGACATTTATGCCAAGCTCTCTTGTATTCTTCTTTACGTGTATGTGCATGAGTTATGTGGAGGGTTTTTTGGTTTTGTGTTTTGTTTAGTTTTTTGTTTTGTCTTTTTAGGGCCACACCCATGGCATATGTAAGTTCCCAGGCTAAGGGTCGAATCATTGCAGCTGTAGCTGCCAGCCTACACCATAGCACAGCAATTGGGTATCGTCCAAGCCACTTCTGCAACCTACACCACAACTCTCAGCTACACTGAATCCTTAACCCACTGTGTGAGGCCAGGGATTGAACCCACGTCCTCATGAATACTAGTCAGGTTCGTTACCACTGAGCCACAAAGGGGAACTCCAATGTGTGTTATTAATACTGCTTTATAGACAAGTAACTTGAAACAAAGAGTGGTTGAATAATTTATGCAAGGTCACACAAAGGGTAATGATAGGATCTAAAGCCAGGCAGTTTAGCCACACAGCCTGGATTCATAACCACTCCATGACAGCTCTGGTGATATGACCTAATAAATGAGATCAATCCTGTAGAAGCAGCACCAAAAGAACCAGACCTGGAGTTGATAATTGTGGTAGCTGCAGTTTTAAATGAATTTTAGAGGCTGGATGATAGTTACTTTACCCCTTTTCTCCTCTTGCCATCCCCTACATCACCCACACAAATCCACAATAAAAAATATCTTCCCCCTTTAAACTAAAACTGAACTTTGGTCATTAGATATTAATTTCTGCTTGATAATCTTTAATAGGTTATTGGTAAAAGCAGTATGTTGTGCATTTTAATTTAGGGCAAAACAATTTTGAATTATTTTGATCCAACTGAACCAGCATTACTGAACATACACAGGATTTATAGCCACTGTACTGGGATCAGTGTGTACAGGGAGGAGCTTGAATACACCCACAGAAAACTCACAAAAAGTCAAAGTTGTATCTTTACAATATAAACTTTTGAGGATTCCACAGCCTCACAAGGATCTAGGTTTAAAAGTATGTGTAGTTGAAAAGGAAACATGCTCAAGATATAAGCACCATGTCATGTCACGTGAATAGGGAGTATCATTTTGCTCGCAGGTGATAGTTAACATTGGCAATGGGAAAGGATTCATAGAGATAGTGAAATTGTAATCGAGCCCCAAGACAGGTTTTTGTCAGGTGTGAGGAAGTATTATCAGGTGTTGGAAGTTCTAGGAACAAGGTTAGGCTGAAAATAAGGCTGGCACAATTCCATAATTTCATTGCTTCTCTGTGTGTTTTGTTTTCACATTAATTTAATATGTTTCAGTATGTATCAACCAGGGGACATTTGCAGGCAACAGAAAACATGTCAGGGAGGTTATAGTCAGTTACATGCTTATGGATGGGTGGGAAGACCGGCAGGGGTGAGTTCCAGAATGGGCCTCCAAGGTTGACTTCCTAATAATACCACAGAGCTGGCCCACACAAGGAACTGTTCCTCTAGCTACAGTAAAGAAACTGGTAGATCACTGCTGGATCTACCTTAGCAGTGATTTGGGAGTCAGGAAACTGCTTCCACATTTGCTGGATTCAGAGTCACACCTGCCAGGCACTCTCTACTCAAGCAACTTTCTTCCCATGTAACTCAGTTCTGAAAATCAAGTTTTGTCATAGTGAAACTGGCAAAATCTGGTCACATATGGAAGCCTCCATGCAAAGGAACCTGGGAATAGTTTTCTTTTCTTTTTTTTAACCTTTGTAGCCTCTGATGTACAGGAAATGTCATGAAAAGGAAACTGGAACAGATATAAAGTGAGCCGATCTATTGGATTTGCTACCTTGTTGCTGCCTGAGAAGTCATAATGCCAATGTATTACCTTAAATATTTGAAGAAGGGCTACTTTGGAGAATTGTTTCTAGAGAACAGGGTTGGAGAAGATGTCTATAAAACAGAGATGTCACATGCTTTAGGAGACATGGCTAATTGATCTTTGCACTTTTCCCACTGAGCTCCCTTACACAACCTCTAAATACTTGTTAGCCAATTTCCAAAAAATTGCTCTCATAATTGCCACAATAGATAAACATCTATTTGGTATTCCTGGTCAGGGACATGGAATATAGAAAGAAAAGCCAGATAAGTCAGAATATGATACAGATAAATTGGAGGTGCTGGGGGCAGAAGAAAAGACAAAGATGTACCTCTTATCATTTTAAGCTAACCCCAGAAAGAATTGTTACAGTTTAAATCACTGAAATTATTTATACATTCCTCAACCAAGGAACATTATTTCTGAGATCTTGGCTAGAAATTTATCCAGCAATAGAAAAAGTGGCATTATGACCGAAACGGAGCAAATGCATCCAGCTTAACTATGCCTGCATAATTGCTGGCAGTGAGCTGCATTCCTACAATTAGGGCTCATCAGCCAGGCTGGCAGCTTCCCAGTATGATGCTTAGTGCATTCCATTGAGCCTGCAGAGAGAACAGGGGCTTGGGTGACATTGTCAGGCCGTTTTCATTTGAGTTAAAGAGAGCCAGCCACGTCTGGACCATGTGGATAATTGTTTGTTTGCTTTTTGTCACATTTGGAACCAATGTAAATAAACCCAGTCTGTAAATGAGAAAGCAAAAGCCCAAAGCACCTGGAGTGTTTTGATGGAACACAGTAAAGTGAAAGCTTGTTGGCAGCCGTGATGGGAAAAATGCATATCTGCACTAGTGGGAGCAGGAGAATGGATTGAATGGCCATTCCCTCATGCTGCTCCATTTGTGATATTCTTGAAAAATAATAAGGACCCATTAAGACACAGTCCCTGGAATGCAAGGAAAAGGTGCTCTTCATTGGAAACGTTATTTAATTGCTCCATATGAAATACAAAATATCTGCCTTTAAAAAATGAGTTGGCCTTAAGTGATTTGTTTAATAAGGGGTTTGTGCTGATATAGAATGCAAATTCATAATAAAACAAAAACTCCACTTCTAAGAACATGACACAGCCTGTGTTTAGCACAGAGTGGTGTCCCCTGGACTCCTGTATAGGAGGGCCTAGGCTCAGGGCCAGGGAGCTGATCATGAAGGGTATAGGACTTCCCTAGCATTTGCAGAGTTTTAACATACATAAGATTAAAAAAAAAATTAGAGAAGAACTTGTCCATATGAGTGAAATGGAAGAGGGAAGTTTAAGTGAGCCACTTTCCTCCCATTCTCCTCTACAATTGAATATCCTTTTGCTCTTGTCACTGCTAGTGGCTTTGGGGTTCAGGATAGCTTGAGAATTTGGTAAAATTGCAGATTGTGTCAACTTGTCTCTATAAGGTTTGGCTTTCCATTTTGTTAACTTGTACCCTCTTCATAAAAAGGTCCTTACCCCTGTGTCCTTAGTCTTCAGAAATATAATGCTTATCTAGTTCCTGCCTTCATCCCTCAAAAAATATACTGTCTTCTGGAAATAATCAAATACCATTTCTTTGTGCATTGTGAATTTTTAACTACAGTATTTCTCTCTGAATTATTTCTAGTTACAGGAACTATGAATGATAAAAATTTTAACGCTTTTCTTATTGCTATTGGTATTACCCTTTTCTTCTTTCCCTTCCACAGATAGTTTTGAGTAAATATGCTATACTCTTAGATTACAGTGAAAGTAAGATACAGACCTGCTGTCCAAGGAGACCATGATCTATTGGGAAAGAAAGGCAAATCAGAAATCAACACAGCGTGATAGGTGCTACAAATCAGGTTGGAGTTGGGTTCTAAGAGAGGATAGTGAAATAACACTGTATCCTGCCTGAGGCATCTTCCAGGAAGTGATGTCTGAACTGGAACTTAGACTGAGTAAGGTTAAGGCAGTGAAGAAGAGAAAGATGGTTCTGTCAGAAAGAACTTGGCATGTGAAAGTACAGAAACCGGAGGGCAAATTGTGCAAACACTGAGTGTTTCACTTTAGCTATAGTCCCAGTTTGCTGGAAGAGAAGGGAATTTAGATAATAAATTAAATAACAGCTGCTTTAGAAAGGCTTGCATGTACCTTCTTAAGAAGTTCTTCCTTTGCGTTTTTTGTTTTAAATTAAAAATTTTTTGTATTGAAATATGGTTGATTTATAATGTTTCAGGTGTATAACAAAGTGATTCAGTTATACAAATTTTTTTTCAGATTCTTTCCCATAATGTTTATTACCAGATAGTGAATATAGTTCCCTGTGCTATACAGAGATAAACTGTGGTTTATCTCTTTTATTCATAGTAGTGTGTATATAATCTCAAATTCCAAATTTATCCCTCCCCACCCTTACCCCTTTGGTAACCATAAGTTTGTTACCTGTCTGTAAGTCCATTTCTCTTTTGTAAATAAGTTCATTTGTATCCTTTTTTAAGATTCAACATGTAAGTGATATCATGTGATATTTATCTTTATCTGACTTCACCTCATCCATGTTGCTGCAAATGGCATTATTTCATTATTTTCTATGGTTAAGTAGTAGTCCGTGTGTGTGTGTGTGTTTGTGTATAATATACAAAATATTCTTTATCCATTCATCTGTCAGTGGACATTTAGGTTGTTTCCATGTCTTTGCTATTGTAAATAGTACTGCTAGGAGCATAGGGGTACCATATCTTTTTTCAGAGTATTTTTCAGAGTTTTCTGAATATATGCACAGGAATGCAATTGCTGGATTATATGGTAACTCAATTTTTTTTTTTTTTTTTACAAAATCTCCATACTGTTCTTCATAGTGGCTGCACCAATTTACATTCCCACCAACAGTGTGGGGGGGTGGGGGGTGGGGTGGTCCCTTTTCTCCACACTCTCTCCAGCATTTATTATTGTAGAATTTTTTTATAATGGCCATTCAGACTAGTGTGAGGTGATACCTCATTTTAGTTTTGATTTGCATTTCTATAATAATTAATGATGTTGAGCATCTTTTCATGTGCCTACTGGCCATCTATCTGTCTTCTTTGGAGAAATATCTATTTAGATCTTCTGCCCATTTTTTATTGGGTTGGTTTTTTTTGATATTTAGCTATATTAATTTCAGGAAAATTAATCCCTGACAGTAGCATCATTTGCAAATATTTCTCCCATTCTTTAGGTTGTCTTTTTGTTATGTTTATTGGTTTTTTTATTTGTTTGTTTGCTCTACAAAAGCTTTTGAGTTCAGTTAGATCCCATTTGTTTATTATTGTTTTCATTACTCTAAGAGAAGCATTCAAAAAATATTATCGCTGCAATTTATGTCAAAGAGTGTCTCACCTATGTTTTCTTGTAGGAGTTTTATAGTATCCAGTCTTATGCTTAGGTCTTTAATCCATTTTGAGTTTATTTTTGTGTATGGTGATCGAGAGGGTTCTAATTTCATTCTTTTACAGGTAGCTGTCCAATTTTCCCAGTATCACCTATTGAAGAGAATGTCTTTTCTCCACTGTATATTCTTGCCTCCTTTGTCCTAGGTTAACTGACCCTAAGTGCCTGGGCTTATTTCTGGGCTCTCTATTTTGTTTCATTGATCTATGTGTCTGTTTTGTTTTAAATGGTAGGTGTTGGGAATCCCCCAAGAATATGGATCTGGGGATGACCGAAGAACATTATTTTGATTCAGGCTCCACTAGTACTTGTGTCTGAAATCCCTGCCATCACACCCCTTTGCTTGCATCCAGAAGTAGTTCTTTCTGTGGAACAATAGACCAAAACAAGGATGCCATGCCTCCTCATTGCTGAGAAACCCTAGGTAAAACATGGTACCATAGCTGCTCAGGATATACAAAAGAGGAGATTTACAATGAAATGGAATTAGAAGAATTAATTTTCTGAGAAAAAAAGCACATTGAAATTCTTTCTCTCCAGGACTCCTCTTTAGAAACCCAAGTACTTTCTTTACGTAGAGTTTTTAACGTGTTACACCTGAGAGAAGTAAGATTCCAGAGGGCATTTTGTTGTTGTTGTTGTTGTTTTAACCTTGTAATTAAAGAAAAATTATATATAAACCCAAGGAGCAAGGGAGTCCTATGATGAATCTCTGTCTCCACCTTCAATATACGTCAGCATTGTGTTACCATTTCAGCATTTAGCACTCCTTTCTCCAGTACACTTTGTATCATTATATAGTTTAAAGCAATTTGCTCCTTGGTAAGCATAAACGCTGGTGGTCTCACTTTTAGTGATGCCAAGATTAATCCTTGGTTCAGGTGGCTGTTGCCCAATCCTTGTATTGACAAGTTCCCATCAATCTTTTAGTACTACTCTTTTATTTAGTTATAACACTAATATTTCATTAGTAGTTGATAAACAGTGATTTTTTTCTATCATTTCTTCTGTTAAAAAAAATCTACAACATAAAATCTTCCCAGGCTTATTTTATACATTCTCTGCCCTATACTGGGATCAGCTATTCTTTCTAAGATATCCTGGTTCCCTTTATTTAGAAATATCCTCTGGGCACAAGAGAGTGTTGATTTGCTTATAGGAGTCCTATGCTGCCCATAAGCAACCTTTTAAACTTGTTATCATTAGTTTTTGATCAATCACTTTTGTTTCTCTCAGCAAAAATAAGAATGCATTTTTATTTTCTATCCTTTTTATAAAAAAAAGTAGCATGTAAAATTCAGTATTCTACCCTATGCTCTGTTTTCATCACTTAATAACCTGTTTCTGCTATGATTTCTCATCAAGTGCTTCCTGATGTATTTTTCCAGTTTCTTAGGACTCTTTCTGTAGATAGTTTATTCAATCAGTTCCCTCTAGGTAGACATTTGGTCTTATTCCTATCTTTTGCTTATACTAATAAGGCCACAGTAGATAACCCTTTATGTGAATCATTTTGTAATTTTTTTTCAGTCTAACTTTATGTTAGATTCTAAGAAGAAGGATTATTGAGTCAAGAAGTATCTGCCTATTCAATGTTGCTAAATATTTATTTATTCCCTTTGGGAAATCCTTGGGGATTATGCCATTTTGCATTCCTACCATCAAAGTATGAATAAGCCTTTTTCCTCGCAGTCTCAAGAGCATAATATGTTATCAACAGAATAGAAAGTTGGTGATGTGATGGTGAGAAATGGTACTCCAGTGATGTTTTCATTAGCATTTTTTTTTTCCTTTTTGAGTGATCTTGAACATCTTTTTAACATAAGGGTCATTTGCAGATCTCCTTTCTGAAAAACTACATGATAGTAAGTTTTGGGAAAGAGAAGTTTAGTAGAGGAAGAAGAGAGAGTCAAGTTTGAGAGTATGGCAGTTTCACCCCTCCTTTGCCATTTAAATTAAAGAGAAGATGAAATACGAGCTCTCACCTCAAGGTGGACTCTTTGTAACCAGGCAACAGATGAAGGTTGTCAAAGCCCTGGAAGGTGCCATGCTTAAAGCATAGGATCCCTTAGGTGAAATTGCCTAATCTCTCGTCTTTTCTTCTGCTTAATTGTTCTCTTAATTGTTAAAAGGCAGGATAGGGCCTTTAAATCTTTAAAATCCAGTTCCTTTATTTTGCATATAGGTCAGAGTGTTGTCTAGAATTGCTCTCTTGATCACTTCCTTGTCTTTGTTTTCCAAGTGCTGACCCTTCCCTGCTCCCTCACAACTGGGTCCACTGATAGTAATAAACAGTATTGCTTAGCCCTCCTGGGATTAAATAAGAAGTAAGAAAGGTAAACTTATCTTTTTACTGGGATGGTAATATTTCCTATCCATACCAAGTTATATGCTTACACCCCTTTTTGTATATACACTGTTAAAAATACCACTCTTCCCAATTCTAAATTCCTAGATAGCTCTGCCATTTCCCTGTGTTTATCTCCTCATAGACTGTATCCTTTATCCAAGAGGAACAGATTAATAAAATCTATTTATTGCATGCTTTTTATTACATTGGCTATCATATGCTACTAAATATCATGAAGAACAAAGAACATCTTAACGTCTTTCAGCTGTATAAACTTAACAACTGCACCACTTAAACCACAGAACAGTGTATTTTGGGTGTTTAAAAAGAATCTAGTCACTGCAATCTAGGAGATTATGATCTAGTTGAGAAAATGAGATAGCTGGAGGAAAATGTTGTTATGCAATGCAGAGGATGACTGTCTTCCTGAATGCTACCAAATTATTAGAGATTAATGCAGAGCAATATAAGGGACTACCAACTGGGGAGTGTAGGCTAAGGGGTTAGGTGTTTTTTTAAAATGCAGCTGCATGACTTATTTTACCTTTGTGAGCCTCATCTGCAACTGGATAGTAAGCAGAATATTCACCTCTGTAGTCTTCTGTGAGGCTTCAGTAAGAAGAGCTTACAAGTGTCTCAGAGTGAAAGCTCAATAGACGTTCACCATAACTCTTAAGGTGGCTTAATAGAGAAGTTAAAATGGAGGTGGGAGGGGGTGGGAGGACCCGAGGAAAATTGTTGGATTTAGTCATTAGCAAGTCTCAGGTGACTTTCCAAGGGCAGCTTCTGACAACTAGAAAGGGAAGTCAGGAAGGCAAAGTGCAGAAGGTTAAGGGGTAAATAGGCAATAAATACCTGCCATAAAGAAATCAATAGAAGCAGAAATCGATAGCGCCAAGGAAGTTCATCCATTTCAGATATTGGAGAGCGAAAATAAAATAATAATTTGAAGTAAAATGATGATATGATAAAACAGGTTTTATCTCTTTGAAGAAAGGGTAATGCTTGAGAGCAGAAGGCATTTAACCTGCAGGGGTGAGAGAGCATGGTTTGGCCAGACTGAGGGTGCTGTAGGTTAATACCATAAGAGGCTTGGGTGAAACTAAAGGGAGGCACATTCTTGAGAGCAGTGTGTCATCAGATTTATATCCCGTAAGATCAAGGGCATTTCCTTGCTAAGCCGAGTAGCTACCCACACTATATTGAAGGGCTAAAACACCATGAAGAATTATATGATTCTGACTAAAGGTTGCACAAAGCTGTGGCATTAATGAATTAAGTTGCAGGACCTTAAAATGTGTTTAGCTGTCATCTGAGCAAACAGTCTTAAGTACAGATTAGGCCACGTATGGTCTTCTGCTAGGAACATAATTGACATTACTATATTCATTGAGGATTTCAGTAGGGAAAAACCATGTATGGCAGGTATCAAATATGACTCTTTATGCCAAATAGACGTATTTAAGCAATGTAAAAATCATTAGCTGTCGTATTGCTTGCTTCCATACAAAAAGTGGGTTAGAAGATAAAATCTCATGCTTTCTCTCAGAAACATTTTTCTGTCTTTACAGAGTTTAAGAGGCTTGGAATATCATTTTCTTTAATGTCAAGGTCCTATTTTAAAGGCAATTATAAAATATAGTAGCAAGCAGATGTGATAGGCTGTTGTGATAAGTCAAAACAAATCTATCATAACAATTGTATTAAACTGTGTAATCTGTTCAGTGAAGCAAGTAAAATATACAGAGCTCAGACAATAGCAGAGAGTCATGATTATAAGTAGTGGTAAAGTTATAGTAGCTCTGCATGGCTAAAAGTGTGAGATTCTTAAAACCAGATCATTGATACTATTCTAGTTTACCACTACCTTCTAAGATTCTCTGTTCCCTCATCTCTGAGATGGGAATACTAATCTATAACCTTCAAGATGAGTGAGATAATTAAAGATGAATTCAAAAGGTCTAACATATTATGTAGCACATGACTTCTTAAGACCTGCTATGGGTCCCTGTTATTATCCCTGCAACTTCATTTATTTATTCTGCAAATTTTATTCTCAACTCAGTCTAAGGATGTGGACTCCATAAGGTGCCATCTAAAATGACCTTGGAAAATGCTTTCAGGTGGTACATCATTGAGGACAGACATGATGCCTTCCCAGCAAGTTTAAACCCAATTCTCTCTTCAGCTCTGGGATAGGTGACTAGTTGTCTGCTCAAGTATGGACATCCTGGCTGGAGTAATTAGCTCATATATAATATAAAAAAATCCCAGCTTTTAAAGAAGCATCATACTAGGGAGTTGCACGTAGGAACTGAGACTGACTGAGGAAGGGGTAGCTTATTTCCCCAGGTGATTCATACACTGGAATTAGGCCTTGGGCAGACCGGCTTGTACTTTCAAGTGCATAAAAAATATTCCTCCCCTTTTATGAGCATTTGCCTTTAAATTGGCACATAATTATGAGACAATGCTCATTTCCAGTGCTTTGGCTGGTTGAAACAAACAGGTTTGGCGACACCTGGCCACTGGACTCAAATTCAGAAAAGTCGTTTTGTTGCAAGAACCCCTTCCAGGGCCTGAAAATGGGCTCTTGTCTAACATTCATAAGTGACTTGTCTGAGGAGACATACGTGCCGACAAAGCAAAAGGCTGTACTGGGAACGGGTGCCCAGGTGGAAAGCCACAGGGTAAGGGAACCCTGGAGAACTGCAATGCCATGTGGCTCGTAGCTCCAGTTTTATGGGAATGGAGTTAGTTTCCGGATTGTCTCTGGCCACTCATCTTGCTCGGCCCATATTTAATCTGGCTCAGGGTCATTCCTGGTGGCACACAAACCTCTCAGCCAAAAGAGATCCCAGCACCAAGGATTCTGGAAGGTTGGTGGTCTCCTTCCTCCTATTGGCCCCTCTCAAATTCTCCAGGTTAGTCTTCAGGGCAGCACCATGTTTCTTATCGGGGTGTCCTGTTGTGAGACAACTCAGACAAGTGGCTATTATTGTGCTTGGCCAAGGTGGACAGTTTTGGTCAATGGTCCTTTAACAGTTTTTTGCATATCCCTGTTTTAAATCATGTGTTAATTGTTATTGACATGTGTACCTACTGAAAATCAAACACACACACATACATATATACCCAATTTAAAATTTCTTATAGGCCTTTTCAAACATGCCTGAATATTTAATATGTCTCCTATGTTATAATTGAAACCTTAGCCTCAAATGTTTTCTCTGATTTCCCAGTATAGCTTTGCTGGATTTCTCTGCCTCCTGAGTATAAACTTGCCTTAGAAATCTCATGTGCCAAAAGATATTCCTGTGGAGATAATACTGCCAAACCAAGAACAAAAATAGTAAACATTAGAGGCATTTTTACTGCTAAAGCTCCTGAGGCAACAATCCTATCTCTAAGTCTGTGACACAAGCAAATTTATCTGATTTGCATGTCCGCTGAGCACAGAATGGGTTTGGACAGCTCTGAACCATCTCAAGTAAAAATTAAATTAGCAGTGTGGCTCCATGTTGGCCTATAGAAGAGAGGAGTCAGGGAGTCCCCATTGTGGTTCAATGGGTTAAGAACCCGAAGTGGTGTCTATGAGGATGAGGGTTTGATCCCAGGCCTCACTCAGTGGGTTAAGGATTTGTCTTTCCTAGCACACTGTGGTGTAGATCACAGATGTGGCTTGGATCTGGTGTTGCCATGGCTGTGGTGTAGGCCTGAAGTTGCAACTCCAATTCAACCCCTAGCCTGGGACCTTCCATATGCAATCAGTCCTAAAAAGAAAAAGAAAAAAAAAAAGAGAGGAGTACGTTTAAATAATTTTAAGTGTTAAGGAGTAAAAATAATGGGACATGTACAGAAATGTCTTTAAATAAAAAGTAGCTACTGTTCTACCAGAGCGATATAATACATTATAAAAGCGTACAACCTAACTTGATGAAGTAACGGAGTTAAAAGTCTATTTTTTGATCTTAAACACTCTCATGGATCTATAACAGCCATGAAAATATTCATTGGTCACTGTACCTCAAGCTTAAAATAAGTCACGGATGTGGATGACTGATGAAATTCCTGCACATTTTACCTTGTGCAGTGCCTGCCTGCATGTTTAATTTATGTGGAGCCCTTTGGGGAATATTGACTGCACTTGCCAAAGACACGTTTTCAAGTTCATCATGTCTTTTATCAATGTTATCACTTAAGAAAGTGTTATGACTGTTATATCAATATTTTATATAAACATAGGTTGTTTCCTATAAATAACTTTATTCCCTGAACCTGAGCTACATTTTGACTTTATTTATCTTAGGAATGCTTAGTATTCCACTGAGTTTCAAACTCGATTTATTTTTTCACATATAAACATCTCTTAAAAAGATAACTTTGTACCATATTATAGACTGGCTCACACTATCAGCACCCTTACCCCTAAAAATAAAAGGGACCATATACCAAGTGAATTGCAGTCTGCCTTGGTATATAAAAGCAAATTTAATAATTAAAAAAAAAAAACACATTAGCTCAGAGCTTCCCATGTATTTGCTTCTAGAGAGAAAGGGCTTGGGTGAAGTTCTGTTTCCTTTGATGATCTAATCTCAAAAGTCTTACAGTGTCACTTCTGTCTTATTTTATTGTTGGAGGTGGTTATAAACTTTGGTGCAGCTTGAGGGGGAGAGGAAATAGACTCTACCTTTCAGTGAGGGAATGTTGATGTTATGATTGTAACGTGGGTTATATGTGGATTCAGACATTCTTTAGCAAAATACCATTTGCTGCTCCAGAGCTTCCAATTTGCTGATTTAAACCCCTCTTTCCTCCTTGGCTCTTACCTTTGTGCAAAGAACAACGTCTGTGATCATACATGGTGACTGTGCTTAGGCAATCAAAAAGGCCTTTATTTGATACTAATTTTCCCACTCTTCAGCCACATGATTTAGGAAAGTTACCTGAAATTTCTGAGTCTAAATTTCCATATACTTACTTTTGCAGTAAAGATTAAATGAAGGAGTATACTTAATGGGAGTAGTGTAATATTCAATATAGATTTCCTCTTACTCTCGTATGTACAAATCTATTAGGTTGAACCATATAAAATTAACATCTTTGAACTTAAAAAATGGTTAAGTGTTGGCAATTTCATTTGGTTTAACCTAGTACATTTTAAATGGATAAATAATTGGGAACATATTTCATTCTATTAAATCATAAAGTATCCTCACATTGCATAGAAAATTGTGTGTTAAGCTATTTCTGATTTTAAATAGAGATTACTTATAGATTTAAGTAATGCTAATGAAGTAAAATAAAATAAAATAAAATAAAAACTGTGCTTGGAGGAACTGCCCATTTTCTTTTTAGTTCCCTAATCCATTCTCAGTATAGGATGATGCATAATTCGGTAGCATATAAGAGCTCCTCTATTTTTATTATTATTTTTTAATTGGCCTAAGGTTGGTAGTTTACATGCTGCCTAGGTAAAGGGAAGTCGTAAATTAGCTACTTTTTTTCTTATTCCTTTCTTTCCTCCAAACTTAAAAAGTTTCCAAATAACTATTTTCTTTATTAAAGCTTATGCCTTCTCTAAATTTTTTTGAGATCTGTCCCTCACTGCCTAAAAAGGCCAATCATTAGCCCAGTTTTCCCCGTTCTTGGCATCAAGATTTGAACTGGTATCTTCAAAAGTGACAGACTAGCCCATTAATTTGTTGTACCTCCCTGACTCTCTGCCCAGTTTTGCACATTTAGAATGATTCATGGTGCTGAAATATTTCCAGTTATTCAGCATTAGCAATCCATCATCTCAGCAAATTATACATCGAGCCTCCTATCAGTCTAAATGTGTTTGGATAATGAAGCTTCTCCAAAACTTGAGTCTTTAACTATGTTAGAGAAAGGAATAGAATTCATGAAGGCTCACTGGTTGTAAAGGCCCTCCTTCCTGAGGGGGAGGGGGGAATTTAAGAACGAGAGAAAGAAATAGAATGTTAAATCAGTTAAGTCATTTCTTATTTTCAATCTTATAATGATTTTTATTTTTTTCCATTACAGCTGGTTTACAGTGTTCTGTCAATTTTCTACTGTACAGCAAGGTGACTCAGTCACACATACATGTATACATACATGCTTTTTTCTCACATTACCATGCTCCATAATAAGTGACTAGATATAGTTCCAAGTGCCATACAGCAGGATCTCATTGCTTATCTATTCCAATGGAAATAGTTTGCATCTGTTAACCCCAAATTCCCAATCCATCCCATTTCCCCCACCCCCAGCAACCACAAGTCTGTTCTCCATGTCCATGATTTTCTTTTCTGCGGAAAAGTTCATTTGTGTCATATATTAGATTCCAGATATAAGTGATATCTTATGGTATTTGTCTTTCTTTTTCTGACTTACTTCGCTAAGTTATTTCTTAAAAGGGGGAAGAAGTAAGCAAAAAAATGGAAATATGGAAAAAATAATTTTATATTTCAGTCTTTTGTGATACTTTGGTATGTTTCCATTTACATTGAAATATTATTAACTACTTAGGGTCATCTCTTGTTGCATTGGTATGGTGACCCATCATTAATGAACAAAAGAGAAATAATAAGACTAAAGGGTGTAATGTATACACAGAGGATCCTACCAATATTTTATAATAATTTTATATGGAGTACAATCTATAAAAATATCAAATCATTATGTTGTACACCTGAAATTAATATAAGGCTGTTAGTCAACTATACTTCAATTAAAAAAATCACAATAACTCTCGAAAGATCAGAGTCCATAATGGCTCTTTCTTGGAGACATTTGTCATGTCATTAATTCTCTCACTCAGCATGCTTTCTCCAGAAATACTTTTGGACAGTTAGAAAAACAAATGGCACAGTAATATCTTTGGTTAGTTACATTTAGGGTGGTCATCATTTCACCTTGCCCAGAATGTTCTGGTTTACTCCTGTCGTCTCAGTAGCCTCTCTGTTTATTGTTCCCTTTCACTCTCAGAAGTATAAAATTTTCCTGTCCCTGAAAATTACATTATCTTTTTCCTACTTTGGAAGCAGAGAAAGAGAGAAATGAAGAGAGAGAGAGAGACCCATTCATAACCAAAATTGATTAGGGGCCTCCAATTAAAGATGGATGTCTATATTGCTCAATAGAGATAAAACTAAGTTTACCATACAGAGTGGATTTATATTTTAGCAATTCACTCAAAAATTAGTAATGAAGGGACAAGAAGTAATGTTTTCATTTTTTTGATACTACTAAGATATAATTAACAAAAATGCAAATCACAGTTAATTGGTCACTAAAGTCAAACCCTTCAGTTAAATCTCTTCCTCTTTCTTAATAACTATTGATTTGGTATTTCTTTCCTCTCTCAAATAACCCCGGCAAAAAACCTCAAACTTCTATTTGAATATTACTGGTCGTATGACAATTGTATACTTCTGGAATTTTCTTGGAGAGCTTTGCTAATACATTTAAAAAAAAATTATGGCCACGCTTGTGGCATATGGAAGTTCTGGGTCCAGGGATTGAATCCAAGCCGCAGCTGCAACCTGTGCCACAGCTGTGACAATGCCACATCCTATAACCAGTGGTGCTGGGCTGGGGATTGAATCTGCACCTCCACAGCAACCCAAGCCACTGCAGTTGGATTCTTAACCCACTGTGCCATAGCAGGAACTCCAATATCTTCTTGTATGGAGTATAAAATAATCCCCCCATAACTTTTTGTTTTTTTAATTCTAAATTCTGTAGTCTCTTTCCTAGAAAGCGTTCCTTAGAAGTTGGAAGTATTCAGGCATGTCCTTCAGGAGTTACTCTTCCTGGTTAAATTTCCTTATGACTTTGTTTCTCACCATTCTATCATGTTTTTCAGTGCTTCTGGATGGGATTCAGTTTGTAATGTTTCTTCTGTAATTTGGTACTCAGATCTACAGATGGTTTAATGATGCTTAGGGGATACGTTTGTTTCCTGCAGGTAGCAAAATCTGTGTGACATAAAAAAGACTGACTAGATAACACCGATTTCATACTTACTATATTTTTGCTTCTAGGCTGAGAATTTATATTAATTCTTAGCAGTAATTCTAAGAGTACCACAGAGCTCAAATCTAGATATGTCTAATTCCTAAGCCCAGACTCTTAACCCTGCTAAACTTATACACCTGCTTTTCTCAGACAGAGTATGTTCCCATTAAATTTCTTATCATTGGAGTTCTTGTTGTGGCTCAGCAAGTTAAGGACCTGACATTGTCTCTGTGAGGATGTGGGTTTGATCCCTGGCCTTTCTCATTGGGTTAAGGATCCAGCATTGCTGAAAACTGTGGCATGGGTCACAGATGTGGTTTAGATCTGGTGTTGCCCTGGCTGTGGCATAAGCTACAACTGTAGCTCCTATTTGATCCCTGGCCCAGGAACTTCCATATGCTGTAGGCGCAGCTTAAAAAGAAAAAAAAAAATCCTTATTATTAGAACCATTGAAGGTTTTTGTTTTTTTGTTTTTAATCTTGTTAGGGTTTTGTATTTATGTTCTCTCATCTTGCTTATTGGATATTTCATGAAGTTTTTATCACCTGTGCATGTATTTTGTTTACTGTCAATGTCCTTATCTAAGCCCCCATGAAAATTTGCAATAGCATAGGTCTGGAGAAAGGGGACAAGCTCTCTCCAGTGTGAGAGGTTCCTGCATATTAGTGTTAATAAACACTTTTATATACATACATATACCAGCTGGTATTTAATCAAGTAGACTTAACTATTGAGATTTGGCCTATATTTTTTATTTATTCCAAGGATATTATTTTGAATAAATGTAGTACTTATTTATTATATACTGAATTTTGGTGATTAGACTACTAATGTTTATATTCACTTTTCCATTCATTCTTCTACTTCCTCTACAAGGCAAACAGGCAAATAAGGAAGCAAACCAACAGATCAACCAACGAATAACTTCTGTTTCACAGTGATAAGAAAATTGATGTTTTTGTTATTTACTAGTTGTTTATCTCCCTAAGTCTTGATTTCTTATAAAAATGGAGATAAATTTGTGTGGTTAAAATACAAGAGAGATAAAAGAAGTAAAGGAAGATAATGTTGAAATACTACTGTCTGATATGATCAGGAGTTTGTACACATCATTGAATATTTTGACCAAACAACTTATATGGTCTATGTTCTTTTTTAAGTCAACTCTGTATCAATGGTTCTCATAGTTGAACATGCACCATAATCAGCTGGTCACTTATTAAAACATAGGGTTTTTGAATCAGCAGGTCTGGAAGGGGGCCTAAGAATTTGCATTTCTTCTAAATCTCCAGATGTTTCTGAGCTGCTGGTAGGGGCACCATACTTGGAGAATTGCTAGGCAGCTGTGGAAAAAGTTAGAAGACCATGTGGCACAATGAAAGATGATGAGTATCTGGGTTAAGACAGTGACAAGAGGCATAGGTTGAAGATATCCATTAGATTTGTGAGTGATAAGATATGGTAGTCGAAGGAGGCAGATGAGTCAAGGCTATCTTCCAGGTCTATACATGAGGTGAAGAGATGCTAATACCAGCACCAAGAAATTGGGGGAAAAAGAGGTTGGTGATTGTGAGATAAGCTCAGGTTTGAAAAAGCTGAGGTTTGGTGTTTGCAGGATCTCCAGTTGGACATCTGCAGGATGCAGGTGGCCATGTGGGATGATACTGATCTCATTTCTAGCTTTAGGGGTAGAATAGGGGGTAAGTTCACTTTTTCCTCCAAATAATTGAGCACTGACATGTGCAATACAGATCTTGTTGGTATGGATTAAATGCAAACAAGCTTCAATGCTTTTGCTTTTTTGTCATAGGAAATAAAAGGTTACATTTACTCATCTTGCCAAATAGCATGGCTCAAACCAATACCAGAACAGAATAAAGTGGATGTGGAAGGTGGCCAGATGCCATTCAGTCCTTATTTCTTCTGCTTAGGAGACAAACTTTCTTTTGTGGGTCACGGCTAGCTCAAGTATAGCTATATGATGGGTGCATCTCCCTTTGTTACCAGCTTCCCTGAATAGAGGACCTTTATGTCTTGTCTTTTATAAAAGCCGCTGAATATAGTTCTATTTTTTTTTTTTTGAAGAGTGGTCCAGCTTCCCAGACACAAATAGCAAACTCACCTCTTTATAATTTCTAGCCAAAAAAGCCAAGTTCCAATGTTTTAACTGTTGTGTTATCTGTACTATAAAAATGTTATGTTAGCCAAACTTCAGTCACTTGGAGTTCAGTATGTTGACTAAAGGGAACCAGTCTCATTCAAAGGAATATTTACTTGGAGGGGTAAAGGAGGTTGGGGGAGGAGAGGAGTGGGGTTTGATCCCTAAAGGCAATTGCTCTAGTTTTCTTATATCAAAACAGGGACTATAGCTAAAAAGAAAAAAAAAATCACGGCTGGAAATAAAGATGTGAAATATTTGAAAATATTAAGATTGATCAGAGCTTTGGAAAAAATGGAATTAAGTAGGGTTGGAAGAAAAGATGGCTCATGAAATAAATCTGAGAGAGGAAAAACATTAGGAATAGATAGAAGACAGCATAGTCATAAAATAAATACAGAAAGACAGAAGTTGTCAGAAAAGTTGAAGCATCCAAAAAGGAAAATTTATTAGTCGATTTAGATACGGCCTTTAGATCATTGCTTCCTAAATAATTCCACAGTTTCTCTCTTACATTTTTTTTAACTCATGAAAACTTTCAAACCTTACACTCAAATTCTTTTTCTTCTATAATATTTTTTACTGGCGAAAATGAATTAAAATTTGAACTCATTTGAACACGTGTTGATACATTCTTGCATTTTCAATACTAGTCTATTGGCACTTTTCAGTGTATCTAGTGTTTCTCATTTTAAACATTCAGTTTTTGAAAGAAAAAAAAAAGACAGGTGAAATTCCGGTTAGAATATACTTCCAAAAGAAAAAAAAAAGCAGATGCAAACACAACAAAGACCTCTAATTTATTTTGATAAACTCCTTTTATTTTTCACTAAATTTTCCTCTAAAAGTGTCTACAAAATCCAGCAAACAATCTGATGGAGATCTCAGTGCTGATAGATTCGGATTGGTCTGAAATTTCAGCTTCCGAAGTCACAGCTGGTTTTATTGTAAGAAACTTCAGAGATGTATCTAATTGTTAGAGTTCCATTTGTCATTAATGTCATTAATATTTAAATATTAAATATATTTTTGATATAAAAATATTACGTAGACGTCCAAAGCGACGGTTACAGAAACTCTTTCCACGTCTATAGAGAGTGAGCTGTGAGCCCTGAAGTTAAATGATGTGAGCTGAATGTGTTACAGCTGCAAGGGCTGCTTGCGAAGTGACATGCTTTGTAAGTGGTCATGTCTACCGATGGTTCTTGAATTGTCAGAATCGAGGGAATAACAACTGAACTGGGATCAGTGCTTCAGCATAGTGGGGGTGATTATGGAATTGGTGCTACCAACTGAAGAATGGTAGCTCACAGATTTATATCCTCTGTGGAAGGAGGCTTGTCGGGAAGGAGACGGCAATTGAGAAATGGAAGGAAAAGAAAAAGAAAAGCCTTAAGTTTTGGTTTCTTACCATCCTTTTGTGATGTTCACTTTTTTCCCCTTTTTTTCACCTGGCATCCCTGGCTGGTGAGGATTGGGGAGCATTGATCTCTAAACAGTAACACTGGGCTCTGCATAAATCACCCAGTTGACTCTCAGGAGACAAAAGGCTATTTTCAGAAAGGTCATATTAAAATTTAGCCATCATAATGTGAAGAAAACAAGCACATAGGTATTCTAGTAAACTTAGGGAATTTATTTGCCTGTAATCATAACTACTTCATTGAGTTGTCACTTGGAGTCAAGATTGTGCAATATGGGCAAAACAGTTTATTAAGTGAAGAATACTAAAACAAGTACTCTTTAGTGAAACCAACTAAAACACAGTAGATGTACTATAAAAAGGTAGTTAACGTTATTTTGGTAAAATCATTTGACTTGATTCTCACTGCTGTCATTTACTTTGAGTCTTTAGTTTTCTCCGGTTTTTGTTTTGTTTTATTTCTTTTTATGACCACACTTGCAACATATAGAAGTCCCAGCCTAGGGATCTAATTGGAACTGCAGCTTCAGGCCTGCACCACAGCCACAGCAAAACTGGATCCAAGCCACATCTGCGATCTACACTACAGCTTGTGTCAATGCTGGATCCTTAACCCACTGAGTGAAGCCAGGGATTAAACACACATCCTCATAGAAACTACACTGGGTTCTTAACCCTCTAAATCACAACAGCAACTTCAGTCCTTAGTTCTTATGTTTGTCAAATGGAACTAATGGTATTGCACAAGATTGTTGAGTGTGTTACAAAGAATGCATGTGAAATAGGTAGTAGTGGGGTCCAAGAAATGACAGGAAGAAAAGAAAGAAGAACTAGGGGGAGAAATAATATCTGTGTGTCCAATTGCGTGTAATGGTGCACCTAAGAAGAATAGGATAGTTTTTCTTTTTTCCTTTGTGTGTGTGTTTGTGTCTGTGTGTGTATATTATAAAAAAATCTAAAGGTAGATTATTTGGGGGTAAATGGTCATGAGGAGGATATTTTAGCGGAAATTTTAAAGATTGTAATAAGCAGAAATTCAGAGGAAAATTCCATATTTGGAAAAGGACAAAACCCATGCAACTGGATCAGAAAATTCAAGGCATAGGAAGAGAATGACTGGTAACCCTGCAGGGCACAAATAGATAAGTCACATGGAAGGAGGAAGATTGAAACTGTAGAGAGGTCAAAGATGAAGAAAAGAGTTCGAATGTAATTTGGTAAGCAAATTGTAAGGAGGCAGGAAAGGTTTGAGGATAGGAAACATCCAAATGACACCATAGGCAAGATTTTGTTTGGTCAGAATGTGAAGAATGATGTGTAAAAGAACTTGAAAGCAGGCAGGGCCATTTATCATCTCAAGGCCAAAGTTCAGGATCATGATGCCTTTGCCAAACCCTGAAAGGCCACACTTAAAAAAAATAAATACAAATATATATGCTTATAACTGAAAGTTAATATTTTTGGTTATAAAAAAAGCATTTAGAAATTAAATGCCCTGAGATCTTTTAAATATGAACAACATAGACTTGTTTTTCCATTTCTTTCTAAACAAAACTTTCACATGGTTCTGTTCTTGTCCATTTCTACCAAATGTGTAGTAATAATTTAAGATACAGAAAAGCCATACCTTAAAATGTGTTTACTGGAAAACATAGTTATTAACATACATCAAGGTTATATTAAAAGAGAATTCTAGAAGCATCTTCATTTTTTTCTAAGGACTTTAAAACTTTTGTGTTGGCTTGCATTTCCTTTTTTTTTCTTTTTTCGTTTTCTTTTTTGGCCATGTGTGGCATATGAAGGGGTCAGGGATCAAATCTGAGGGGAGCTGTGACCTGTGCCACAGCTGCAGCAACGCTGGATCCATAACCCACTGTGCCAGGCCAGGGATCGAACCGGTGCCACCACAAAGACAAGTGGGAATTCATCCCCCCTTTTTAAAGGTGCTTAGAAATAAATGCTGACATGTCTTCACATAGGCATTCCTTTGTTTATATTTTTAGCTTATTTAAGTAGTTTTCAAATATTAGGGTTCTTAAAATTTCTCTAGAGGGTTGCATACATAAACCCATGTAAATTTTATAGGGAATTTAGGGAATTTGCAAGGATGATTTTGACCATGATGGATTTTCAATACTATAACCTAATACCATAACAAGGAGTAAGCTGCCATTCTTATGTGATTTGAAAAGAGTTCAGATAGTAATATTTTTAAAAAATTTCATGCTTAGTTTGTAGGATAATTTGCAGGGTAGAGGCCATTTTGTATTTGAGATTCTAAGTGAATAAGCCCACTACTCTATAATGTTAATTAATTTATTTAAAAAATGAATCACATTCCCTTTTTTGAATTACATAATATAAGTGCAAAGCAGAACTAATCAGATTAGAGAAGCAACACTGTAGGATGGCTTAATGTTGCTGAAGATGCAAGAATTTAAATATAATGAATGGACTCTGTTCTAGGAAGGAAAAAACGAAAACCCACACCACAATGTTACTACATGTTTTTATCACGCAAACATGAGATTTCCTGCTTGATCTCAAAATTTCCCATTTGACACAAATGTATGTCAAAACAAATTAGTGTAGATGGACATCATGTTTCTTTAAAGGAGATTGAAATAGCAAGTTTGAAAACATTAGTTGTTTTGTTGTAGCCTGTTGTTTCTGTGTAATCCAATGACAGTTTAGCATAGATACCCACTGCTGGCCTTATGTTCCCGCATCTGCTGTGTGAAGAAAACATTTTTCCCTTAAAGTAGGGAAAACATTTTCCCCACCATACTAATTGTTTTCATTTTCAGTTCATGTTAAGTGTTAGATGAGCAATTTTTCTTTCAAGACATGTACATGAAGTCCTTTGACTAATGCAAGGGCTTTCTTTTCAATAGGATTCCAAGAGTTTGTAGTGCTGCAACATTGTGACTAGCTTCCATCTGTAGTACTTGATTTTATTAAATCTAACCCAAACTGAAATTATACAACACAAACGAAACCTTTGCAATGCTAAATACTCCATCAATTGACTCTTCTGTCTACATGACACTAGCGGGACTACTAGAATGAAAGTTATTTATTGCTTGTTTGCATGTCATAAGACACTATTAATAAGATGCATCTGTGACATTCATCTAAGCACTTTTATATTTTGATCTGAGAACCACATTTTAGAATATTTCTGAACTATTCCCATTGTCATGTCTCATTTGACTCATATGTTGTCTTCCTTCATTTAAAAACATTTGAGAATGTTCTCATTATCTTATTATTGAGTTCTAGCTTAATTCTTCTATGTTCAGATACCATATCAAATATGACTTCAGTCTTGTGAAATTCATTGAGACTTTCTTTATGACATACAAGGTGGTTGCTTTTGTAAATGTTCCAGATGCTCTTAAAAAAAAGATGCATTGTGCAGTTTTTGGTTGCTGTGTTCTATATTTGTCAACCTTGTCTATTTGTAAATTTTGTTGTTCGAATACTCCACTTGTCCCCTTTTTTGTTGTCATTAGCATGTTCTATTAGAACAGATGTGTTCTGGATGGGTTAATATGCCTAGCCATTTATTATCCCTTCCCAACCCTCACCTTTTTGGCTGTTGTTGATTTTTAATTGTTCAAGTATTTTAAAGGCAATAAGGCAATTTTATATTTCATGCAGATAGTATTCATTTAGATAGATTTATGTATATATTCACTCTATCCTGTTATGTTGTTTATTTCTTTTATCATTCTCCTCCTTATATCTAGGATCATTTTCTTTCTGTCTAAAGAATTCTTTTTTTGCATTTTCTTTTTTTAATTTTTTATAACGATTTTAATTTTTTTCCATTATAGCTGGTTTACAGTGCTCTGTCCATTTTCTACTTACAGCATGGTGACCCAATCACACATAATGTATAGATTCTTTTATCTCATATTATCATGCTCCATCATAAGTGACTAGACATAGTTGCCAGTGCTATACAGCAGGATCTCATTGCCCATCCACTCTAAAGGCAGTAATCTGCATCTATTAATCCAAGATCCCAATCCATTCTACTCCCTCCCCATCCCCCTTGGCAACCACAAGTCTAGTCTCCAAGTCCATGATTTTCTTTTCTGTGGAAAGGTTCATTTGTGCCATGTATTAGATTCCAGATATAAGTGATATCATATGGTTTTTGTCTTGATCTTTCTGACTTACTTCGCTCAGTATGAGAGTCTCTAGTTCTATCCAGTTGCTGCGCATGGCATTGTTTTGTTCTTTTTTAACTCTGAGTAGTATTCTGCACTGTTGGTGGGAGTGTAAGCTGGTACAACCACTATGGAGAACAGTATGGAGGTACCTTAGAAAACTATACATAAAACTACCATATGACCCTTCTTGGGCATATATCCAGACAAAACTTTCCTTGAAAAAGATACATTGCACTCACATGTTCATTGCAGCATTATTCACAATAGCCAAGACATGGAAACAACCTAAATGTCTATCGACAGATGATTGGATTAGGATGCTGTGTATTTTCTTTCTTTCTTTCTTTCCTTTTTTTTTTTTTTTTTGGTCTTTTCAGGGCTGCACTTGTGGCATATGGAGGTTCCCAGGCTAGGGGTCTAATTGGAGCTGTTGCTGTCAGCCTTCATCAGAGCCATAGCAATGTCAGATCTGAGATATGTCTGCAACCTACACCACAGCTCACAGCAATGCCAGATTGTGAACCCACTGAGCAAGGCCAGGGATCGAACCTGTAACCTAATGGTTCCTAGTCATATTCGGTTCTGCTGTGCCATGACAGGAACTTCTGTTCATTTTCTTTAATGTAGATTTGTGGGGTTTTGTTGGCTCTTTTTATTTGTTTGTTTTTGCTTCGGGGGGCTGCATCTGTGTCAGCATATGGAGGAGGCCCCAGGCTAGGGGTTGATCAGAGCTACAGCTGCCAGCCTATGCCACAGCCATAGAAAGATAGGGTCTGAGCTGCATCTGCAAACTACACCACAGCTCACAGCAACCTGGATCCTTAACCCAATGAGCAAGGCCAGGGATCGAACCTGCATCCTCTTGGATACTAGCTGTGTTCATACGGCTGAGCCACAATGGGAACTCCTAATGTAGATTTGTGATTGACACATTCTCTAAGTTTGTTTTTCTTTTCTAAGAACATCTTAATTTTACTTTAATTATTTGAAGGATATTTTCACATGATGGCATTACCTTCTTTCAGCACTTTAAATATGTCACTCATTTTTCTTCTTGTATATATTCAATTTCTGATGAAAAGGCAATTGTCTCATTGCATTTTAAAAAATAATGTGTCTTTTACTTCGGTTGCTTTTGAGTTTTTTAAATATTCTTTGGTTTTCACAAATTTTATGATGATGCGGTTAGGTATCAGCTTTACATTTATCATTCTTTACATTTTCCCAGCCTTAGTTTATAGAGATTTGGCATCATTGGCTTGTGATCTTCAATTTGGGAGCTTCTTGGCTATTATTTCTGTAAATATTGCTATTCTTTTTATGAGATGCCACTGCCTTAGAGTTTCATCATTCTTAAATGCCTTGTATTCATCATTCTTAAACGTCTTGTATTCATCTCTGAATGTTTCAAATTATTTTTTCCTGTTCTTCAATCTAAGCATCTATTCACCTGTAGTCCAGGTCATTAATTATCTCTTATACTTTTTATAGTTTTGCTGTTTAACTCATTCATCAAACTCATGATTTCAGTTATTCTACTTCCTTATCTAGAATTTTGATTTGATTCATTTTTATAGATACTGGTAAAATTGTTTGTCCTGTAATTTATTTTCTTACTAATCACTATTATTTTAAAATCTTTGCCTAATATGCTAATGTCTGGAACCTATGGGTCTGATTTTATTCCTCTTTTTTATCTTAGTTTTTCATCATTTGTTCATGTCTACTGGAAGAAATGTATGAAAAATGATGGAAGTTCTGGATTTTATCTTTATAGAGATGATCTTTCCTTCTGGCAGGCTGTTAAAGCAGAGGCAGATTGCCTTGAACCCTTAGAGCTTGAGATTGTTCAAGGTTGAGTTTCATTTTGTGTGAGGTCTGGTTTATTCTGTTTTGCTTTTCTGATAGCGTCATCAAAGCTATTTACTAAATGTCAATGTTGTTTCTCATAGACCTCTTTTTTGATAATTTTTTTTTTTTGTCTTTTTGCTATTTCTTGGGCCGCTCCCGTGGCATATGGAGGTTCCCAGGCTAGGGGTCCAATTGGAGCTGTAGCCACCGGCCTACGCCAGAGTCACAGCAACGCGGGATCCGAGCCGTGTCTGCAACCTACACCACAGCTCACGGCAACGCCGGATCCTGAGCAAGGGCAGGGACCGAACCCACAACCTCATGGTTCCTAGTCAGATTCGTTAACCACTGCGCCACGACGGGAACTCCCTGATAATCTTTAAGTTTCAATTTTGTCTGTTTCTACTTGGCTTCCTAGCTGCTTAGGAACCACTTTTTGGTTGTTTGGCTAGTTACTTCTTATCCTTAAGTCTTAAAAATCAGCAAATTACTTGAGGAAAGCAATACTACTGTTTGGGTTCCTCGAGGCCTGGGAGATGACCAAGGACACGGACACCATTTTCTGATTTGTTTCTAGGCCCCTTAGCACAGTCACTCCCTGCCAGCACCAACACAGAGAAATGGAGAAGTGAAAGCCAAGCTCACTGTAGAACAATTCTATTCTTTCTAAGATGTTGAAACTTCAAGGTTGGCTGACTTGGCTTCTCTCTGATGTCCTCAATGTTTTCTTTTGTTTTTGTTTTTAAATCTAGATTTCATATTTATTCTTAGTAGGTGGATACCGGTCTGTCTGTATTAAGTTACTCTGTGCTAACTGAGTATAGAAATCTTCCAAGTTCCTGAATAGAATATAGGCTCATAAAAATAATTTTTAAGCCACAGATAGAAGGGAGGCTAAAGGAACAAAAACAAGAAGTTGAAAAAAGAAAATAAAACTGAAAAATAGAAAAAAATAAGTCTCAGTAATTTTCAGTAGAAAAACTTATTCCATGTTAAATTTTGGCAGTCCTTTTATGATTATTATGTATCACTTTTTAAAAATGTATGTCCTAGTTGTGGTTTCAAAGCACCATTTCAAAGAGATGGAAAGGAAGAATGTTTCAAATCAGGAAAAACGTTGTAGTCACTAATTCCCAAAGTTCAGTTTCCTTTTGAATGAAATGAAATAAGATCAATTACTCCCACATTCTGAAGCCATAAACAAAAGAAAAAAGACAATCGTTAACTTTAGCTGATGTACTTTTGAGTCAGAAAATGTTTTGTTCCTTATAAATAAACTCAAATCATTTATATTACATAACAAATAATATGAACACTAACGTATTTGGCAAAAAAAGAAATAGTTAAATTTCTACCACAAATTCAAAAGAAGTGACAAAATTTGAATCACCTGAAGTATATTTATTTGAATGAGGCTGGAGAAAACATTCTTTCTTTTATAACAAGCTTTAAAGGTAATAATCAGACTGGATTGTAAATGCCATTCTCTACTAAAAGGAATTAGGGCCCCTTTGAGAAATGACTATTTCAAGTGTAGTGCAGAAAATACCAAAACGAGCCTGGAACCTGGAACTTACTGTCATACCAGAAAGTCAGCAACCTGTGATTGACTAATTTTTTAAATGTTTAAATGTTTAAGATAGAGTATAATTGATTTACAATGTTTTGTTAATTTCTACTGTACAGCAAAGTGATTCATATATATAATCTGTACTCTTTTTAAATATTTCTCATTATGGTTTATTATAGGACACTGAATATAGTTCCTTGTGCTACACAGTAGGACCGTCTTGTTTATCCCCTCCATGTACAATAGCTTACATCTGCTAACCCCAACTTCCCACTTCTTCTCTCCCCCTTGGAAACCACAAGTGTGTTCTCCACATCTGTGAGTCTGTTTCTGTTTTGTAGATAGGTTCATTTGTGCCACATTTTAGATTCCACATATAAGCGATATCACGTGATATTTGTCCTTCTCTTTCTAACTTACTTAGTATGATAATCTCTGGTTGCACCCATATTGGTGCAAATGGAAGTATTTCATTCCTTTTTTGGCTGAGTGGTATTTCACTATATATACACTTAACACATCTTCATTATCCCCTCCTCTATTGGTAGACATTTAGATTGTTTCTTGATTGACTATTAAAACCTCTTCAAAAGGGCTTGAGTCATCCACTCCAATAGGAGAATCAGGTTCCACTGGTTAAATTTGAACATCGGCAATAATTACAACTAGAATATGTTTACATCTGCTAGTTCCTAATGGTAATAAATAAAACAAACAAAAACCACAATTGCTTTTGCAAGATGCTAGAGAAAAAATTCATTATTTTGAAAACTGGCGAGTAAAAGATAACATGTTTTTGCTGCATTTCATATGTAAACTGAGCCTGAAGGTAACTGAATAGTTAATCAGAGGAAAAAATTCTCTTTGATGAAATATTTCTGCGAATAAATAAATTTAAAATGATAGGATTATATATTTGCAAACTAAAATATAATCATCGATCTAGGCAGTGATAATCAGTGATAGTTAACATTTCAAAAACCATCCTATACATATCATGTACTTTTCTTTTTTCTTTTTAGGGCCACACCGCATGTGGAAGTTCCCAGGCTAGGGATTGAACCAGAGCTGCAGCTGCAGGCCTAAGCCACAGCAACGCAGGGTCCGAGCTGCATTCGCAGCATGCACCACAGCTGATGGCGGTGCCAGATACTTAACCCACTGAGCGAGGCCAGGGATCGAACCCACATCCTCATGGATACTAGTAGGATTTGTTTCCACTGAGCCACATTGGGAACTCCCTCATGTACCTTCTGATGGTGAAAACATATGGGTTTGTTTTTCATGGAGGAGAACAATACTATCTGTGTTAGTAGACTTACTCTCGCTGCCTCCCTCCCAAATTAAATTCAAACCTGGGGTTAATCGATGCAGACTGTTGCCTTTGGAATGGGTTAGCAAAGAGATCCTACTGTGTAGCACTGGTAACTATCACTAGTCACTTATGATGGAGCATGACAATGTGAGAAAAAAGATTGTATATGTCTATGTGTAACTGGGTCACCATGCTGTACAGTAGAAAATTGTCAGAGCACTGTAAACCAGCTATAATGGAAAAAAAAAATCGTTATACAAAAAAAAAAAAATCAAACCTGAATCTCATCCATCCCCTAGATGTAACTTAATTACTGACTTAGGGAAAAATAGAGGACAGAGGAACCACTAACTCTGCAAGAGAATGCAATAACTGTCTCCAAACTGTAGGAAACTTTATGGAACAAACATTTTGCTTCATTCAGTAAAAATGTTAAGGAAAAGAGAGTAATAATCTATATTAGGAGATAAGAAACTTATCTGTAAATAGACCTTATTTATATCCCAATTCAAAGGAACATAAAGGATAAAAGTATATTTATATGAATATTTGGGAAAAAATGAAAATTGAACAGATATTTGATGACATTAAGGAATTATTGTTAAAATATTTTAGTTATAATATTGGCATATTGCAGTATTCTTTTTTTTCTTTTTTGGCCATCCCCCCAGCATATGGAGTGAATTCCTTGGGCCAGAGATCATATCTGAGCCACGGTTGCAACCTACGCCACTGCTGTGGCAACACTGGATTCTTTAACCCACTGTGCCTGACCTGGGATGGAACCTATATCCTGGCACTGCAGAGATGCCACCGATTTCTATCTCGTTGCGTCACAGCAGGAACTTCTCTCTGTATATTTTTGATCCCTCTCTTTTATCTATATGAGGTAACATATTTACAGAAAAAATTATATATTTCAAGTTTCCTTCAAAATATTCTGTATGTAATGAGAGTAATTAATAGAGATATGCATGAACCAAATTTGGCCATGAACCCATAATTGTTGAAGCTAGGTGATTAATACATTCAGCTTCATGATGTAATTTTCTGTATATTATATGGACACATAAAGAAAGAGAGGAAATATGAAACTGTTTAGTATTTCGATCAAAGCAAAGTAATACATAGGGGGAATTTAAGAAAATAATTTGGATGGCACATTTTTCTGCAGATAACTGATCTCAAAAATACCATCCCTTTTCTCAAATCCTGAAATTTACTGTTACCAAGAGGGTTTTCATAAAATAATATTTCATGTTGTCTTGAGTAATCAAGTTCAATAAACATGGGCAATTTGTAATCAGAGGGAAGGAGAGCCACTTAGGCTACTTTACAACCCACAAATACTCTAATGGGGATCAATCACACCCAATTAAAACTCAAGGAATTATGAATCTTTAATAGGTTTATCATGAGATAATTCAGCTGTTAAGTCCTCTTTAGGTTCATGCTAGGCAGGCTCTAAGCTATAAACTAATCATTTTCATGACATCATTTTCAAAGAGGCTTTGTGATTTTTGTTTGAAAATCATACAAAATTGTTTTGTAATTCTTAACAGAATTTTACTGTGTATTCATTTGAAAATTTCAAACACTACAGTGCTTCTATAAGACCATGTTTACATTAAATAGAGAGTAGTTTTGATACCAATTACTGATTCTAAGTAAACTTAACCACCTGAAGGATTTTTATACATTTTCCCTTCAGTAGCTTAACCTGTCCCTTCTCCAGAGCCCTGATTTAATCCATAGTTTGTGCTAGAGCCTTCTGTGTATTTTTTAAAAAATAAAACTAAAACAGCCTAATGGACGTGAGCCTTGTCTACTTGATCTCTGTAACATAGGGTCAAGAGAGGAAACTTCAACATCAGGCCACCTGATGTGACATTTTCTAGGTGAGTGGCATCAGCAATCTCTCCATGCTTTCTTTTCTTCATCTGTAAAATAATAACCTTCTTTGTGTATTGATAGGAAGTGCTAAATGATATCTTATCTCTGAAGCATTTTAAATAGTGCCTAGGGTACAGTAGCTCTTAGTATTTGCCTACTGGTGTAGCAAAACAATCGTAGTGCAGCAAACAGAAATCTTCTGTGGCTGAGATACATGATCTACCAAAACTGCATCAGAATGGATGCTATTATTTTTCGTACTCTCCCAATCATTTCTTTACTGTGTGTGTGTGTGTGTGTGTGTATTTAGTGTGTCTGGTAGGAAGGATTATGTGCAATGATACAAATGATCTATTGATTATTTTGAAATGTTCTGAGAGGTTGTGACAGGGGAAAGGAAGGTTCAGATTGTTTTTGGCAAGAGTGGGTTTTTTTTGTATTTATTTTTAGATCTGGTGAACATTTAAGAGCAACTTTTTGCAGTGTTAAGAGGAACAGTCAAGGAGCCTAGTGTGAAACATTTGGCAGAACTCCAACCCACCATCCCATCTTGACTAAAGTTTTCTCTGCATCGCTGATTTTATCCATGAATATCTATTTAGAAAAGATTTTCCCCCTAGCTTTTCTTTTCATTCTAGCATGGCATATAAATATATGTATTATAATTGTATAATAAGTATACATAAGTTATTAAGATTCACAAACATAATTCATAATTAATTGATGTGATTACAGTAAGAAATAAGCACACAGAATATATATTTGTATATTAGCCTCTTCGACCACATAGGCACTGCAAACACAAGTTTAGTTAACATATAGAGTAGCAAACCTAGTTATTAATGCCTATAATTAGGTACAAGATGTTACTAATGAAGACATTTCTCATTTTGATTCTTTTTTTTTTTTCTTTCTCTTGTCTATTTAGGGACTCACCTGTGGCATATGAAAGTTCACAGGCTAGGGGTCAAATCCTAGCTGCAGCTGCTGGCCACAGTCACAGCAACACCAGATCTGAGCTGTACCTGTGATGTACACCACAGCTCGCAGCAATGGTGGTGGATCCTTAAGCCACTGAGTGAGGCTAGGGATCAAATCCGCATCCTCATGGACTCTATGTCAGGTTCTTAACCTACCAAGCCACAGTGGGAACTCTTTGTCTTGATTCTAAAAGTATAGAAAAATAGTTTTTCACATGCCTTCTAATTTAAACAAATTTATAAAAAAAAATAATGATTTTGTTCAGTGAATTAATATCCTAATTTTAGCCTGAGATTATCACCAAATTCTAAAATTTTATATCAAGTTCAAATTGCATTTATTTCTCAAAGAGATATATATTCAAGGTAGTTTGTTAGTTTCTGAGTAACTCTCTCTTTTTGTGAGCTAAATAAGCTACACTCATTTTTTTAATTCATTTATATACTCAAGATATTTAGTAGGCCCTGTGTGATGTATCTATGTATCTGCACCCTAGAAGTCTGGCTTCATAATGCTGAATATGGCTAATATTATTTATGATAAATCATTTTACTTTTTTCTTGCTAAAAGCCGTGAAATAAGATAGAGCATTTAACATTTTATATGCATAATATGTTTTGTTCTGCAAGTACAAATTACTCTCTTTGAATCATGTTACATAGTTTTAAAAACCCTAACAGACTCTTAAGCAGTAAGATATTTCTATAGTTTCCCAAAGCTAAAAAGGTTTATAAGAGTCAAAGGCTATGTTTTTTTTCCATGATATTTTAATCTTACATTTGCAGGAATGGTGTAGCTCATTCTCAAGATAAACATTTAAATTTTTCATACAAAATGTTGAGTACTTGAGCCTTTCCAAATCTAACTAACCTGACTCATATTTCTTTTCCTATGGAAGAAGGGAGGACATTGTTTTATTGATAATAGGTCTTTCATATTGATTTATTTGAGGTTTTCACTTGGGGTGGCTAGAATAATGGCATTATATACTTGGCCTCATTACAAGATATCTGGTACCATGCTCGCCAATACTTAAGTGTTCTCCCATTTTTTTTGCCAAGGCTTTAACCATGCTTGCTAAGATAATTTCATATCCACTATGGCACTTCTCTTGTCTGCTGCTCGAAATAAGGCATTCTATCTTCTTGGCTAGACTCCTTCCTGTGAGTACTTCTAAGTAAATTTTAGATTATCTGTACTGCCCTGGAGGATATTTCCCTATTTAAACCTTGGTTGAGCCACTGTTTTTGACAGTCATTTTCATAACCTGTCTTTTATAAAAAAAAGTAGAAGCAGTGGAAAGTAGAAGATTACCCTATACTGTGTAACTCTGGAATAAATTTACAGGGGTGTGTTAAGGATTAGGCTATAGTGCCAGGCTGTCAAGTTGAAGACCCAGCATCACCACTTTTTAGCAGGATGACTTTGGGGAAATTGAATAAATGTTTTGTATTTCAGTTTTCATTATCTGTAAAAGAGATGAATAGTAATAATACCTGAAAAGATCAAACATACCTAATACCTGCATACATACAATAAAATCTCAATAACTTTTGATAATATTATTATTGCCAGGGATATTATGCAAAATATTTAGCAACTGCTATAGACAGGCATTTGCTTGCTAGATTTCCAAGTTCACTGCCAAAGGCACCATCTCATCCTTTAAGATCCATACCTGTTCATTGGGAGGAAATTTGGGGTGAGGGCTGAAATGCATGAGTCACAGTGAGATCCCAGGTCCCAGGGTGGCTGCAGAGTGGATTATACCAGCTGAGTGGGGACCACGGTTGAAGCTAGGGAAGCCTTCTGTGCACCTTGAGGAAACAGAGAAGTGCATTGAAGGCAAGAGTTTAGGGAGGTACTGACTGAAACAGGTACTTACCAATCAGAATGTATCCAGACCATGGTTCTGGATCCTGGAAGCTCCTTACTATACCTTGATGTACTGTATTGAGAGGATTTCTAATTGGATTGAGAGGATGTCTAGGATTAAAGTAGTACCTATTTACCAGTCTGACTATACTTCAATATGTATATTATATATGTCCTGATATTTCCAAAGTGATACTTATTAACTATTTCAAAACAGACTTTGGGTATCTAAGTCTAGAATGAAAATCAGATACATAATATGAGCAACTCTTAACAATATATTAGTCCTTAGTAATTTGTTACCTGGAATCTCAAATTCCATTTGGATGTATATGCTTTGAATCCTTTTTTTCCCCAAAGTAATATAGTGGTCCTACAATGCATTGTGTGGTTAGAACATTTCTTTTTAAATATCGAAGCAACTGTGTTTAATCTTGAAGAGAATGATGTGATATTCAACTCGGATGCATTCATTTTGTTATACAATACTAAGACTTACACAAACTCAGAATAAGCCTTCATACATAATCTTTGGCAGTGATAAGAGATGATCTAGGAACAAAAACTCTGAATGAAAATGCATTGTTTTCTGCTTCAATGCATTTGTGCCTTGGGATAACCAGAAATAATTATTGAAACAAGTCTCTTGTTAATAATAATTACACTCCATTCTATGAAAACAAGAACAAACAGCAATTATCTATAATTTCTCATTTGCAAAACACTCTCATTATGCTAAGACTTCTTGTCTGTGTTTGATAATATTATGTGTGTTGGAAAAAGTCTACAGGTTTTTATTTTTAATGTTTCAAATTGTACTGGTCAATGTGCGGTTGATAAAATTCAGGCTTAAATGATTTCTGTTTTAAGCAAAACAGCTTCTTTGAGCACCATAAGTTATCCTTCTTATTATCATAAGAAATCATGTCTTTTGACTTCCTTCAAAGAAGATGGGTTCATTAGCCAAAACAAATACACATTTTTCCTATATCGGCAAAAATTAAATTAGGAAAAGAGAAACAGAAATCAGCCAGACTGTCATTACAAATAGGTTCTTAAGGAAATATATATGAAACGTAATAGATATAAAATGAGAAAGTAATTCCATTTTGATACCTTTTTACATAATAATGTGTTATATTACATTCCTACTTTGAATAATCCTTAGTTTGTAGTCTCAATAATTATGTGCTTACTCTGAATATAACAATTTTGTGTATTCCTCTAATTTTTTCTCGTGCATTGTTGCATGTATTTTGATAGATTATAAGCTCTTTGAGGGAAGGAATAATTTAATTTCCCTTTGTGTTATTTCTCCGCTATATCATTCAAATTGATGATTTGCATAACAGTTTTGAATTTTTATAGCATGAGTGACTGCTTATCATCTGGCTCAAAGGGTTAATAATTTTCCTATAGTGAGCATTAATTTCTTCATCTATTAAGACAGAGATTATAATACCTAATTCTCATGGTTTCTCAAAGTTTCAAAAGAAATCATGCATATGAAACATTTAGCACAGTGTCTGTCTCAAAATTAAGCTCTCACTCAGTACATGCCTCGGCTTTACTATCGTAAAACTATAGAGCGGAACCTAAGTCACATTCACTAATTTTTTTTTTTCAGAAAGGCAAAATTTAGTTAATTCTGTTTGATCCAGTCTGAGGCTACTAGGACTGCTAACATTCCTTTAACAAGCTGTGGTTGTCTAAATAGCACTAAATAGACACAGTGCCCATTTGAGAGTGACTTCAGATTTGAGCAAATGGAACCAAAATATACTACTGGAAATATGGGTCAAGATTTCTATCTTATAGAGCTATATTATTTCTCTATAGAATGATGTGCATTTTGGACTATTTTGCATAGACCCACACAATGTTAATATTACGTTTTGTTATCTTTCAAACTAAAAAAGTGTATATTTAAGTCATGAATGGATCATAGTTGTTCTTTTTCTGAAGTTTGGTTCCAAGAGCCAAATAAGCTTAGGGAATTTTACAACTGGTCACAATAGTTTTAAGAAATGTTGGCATGCTATTCACTTCAAAGGTGAAGTACTATCTAAAATAATGCCAACTAATCTATTTAGTCCTTACTCAATTAATGAAAAACAAAATGTCTTTTAAATTATTTTTATAAAAATTTTCTAAGGGAAAATGAAATTTTAAATTGATACTATATCAGTGTTACTTCTAGCTTGTATTTTTGGAAAGTTTAATGCTATGGAAAAATTTTTATAATTCCCCAAAAGGTAAGATTATTCTAATAATACTTTAAACTGCATCTATCTAGAATATAAATATCAGGTGCCCATAAACAGCCAGGGTTGGTTCCATTACAGTAAAATCTTTCTAATCAAATGGTTAATGGGAACTGCATTAAATTGTAGGATACTTTAAAGAAAACACAAATATCTTCCTTTCAAAGATAAGCAGTAGATCAAAATAGCAGTTAAAATAGCAATTATGTGATTAGTCAACTTAAAGAATGATTTGAACACTACATGTGTTCAAATTAATTATAATCAATTACCTTAAATAAGTTACCCTCAGCTGTTTATAGGAATCATTTGGCCAAATTTGCATTCATATTAAAGTAGATGCTATAATCAACTCTATTTTCACATATCTTCAATTTATAGAAATGGTATTATTGACCTAATGCAATAAAACAGTCAGTTATTTACCAGAAAGAAAAATGGTTTTTTAGAAACAGCAGAGAATTGCAACTTGGGACATAGAATCTATAGCAAACTACAGATAAATCTGGAGAAGAAAGGAAAGAATCATTCTTCTCTAGAGGAAAATGGAGAGCTGGAAGTGGCTGTTATAAGCAGAATACACTGGAGGAAACTGGAGGTTGAAGTGTAATGGTTTTTAATTGGCGAAGTTATGATAGCCTCTCATTGCCTGGGCTCCTGCCAGGCAAAGAGTAATTCTTCCTTCCTCTTGCTGGTGGTAAAGTGGTAACCTTTTCCCTCTTAGAGATACAAAGATACCTCTCTTCCTGTATATAGGAGAATCAACATGAAGTGTAGGGTGAGAAATCTCCCCCTTTTACCTCTCAACTCTTATTTATTTATTTATTTATTTAATTTTGTCTTTTTAGGGCTGCACCTGTGGCATATGGAAGTTCCCAGGCTAGCAGTCGAATTGGAGCTGCAGCTGCTGGCTTACACCACAGCCACAGCAACACCAGATCCAAGCCACATCTGTAACCTACACCATAGCACACGGCAACACTAGATCCTTAACCCACTGAGTGATGCCAGAGATTGAACCTGCATCCTCATGGATACTAGGGCTCATGCTGGGACCTCCTCAACTCTATTTTAAATGAGGTTTCTGTTATTAATTTTCACAGTGTGTAAACTTTTGTAAATTCGGTAAATTTTTGTAAATTTAGTGCTCTTACAGAAAAAAAAAAGTCATCAAAATTGTTGTCCATTTAAAAACACTAATTTTATGCAGCCAATACCTTTTTAAAGCAAACAAACCCAAAAAAAACCAAAACTCATTATGTATATGTTTATTAAAATAGAGTGTAAAGATCTGGAATTTGATCTACTTTTATTTCCTCTATCTTAACATAGTCTAAAAAATGGTTTGGGAATATAATTTAAAGAACAAGTGGAGTTAAAAATAGGAACATCTTGAAAACTTTTAAATTTCTATAAAATGTTTTCAAAGTTTGGAAATATAATTTTCTTTTATTAGAAGATTTATAGGATCATAAGAGATAGTATGTGATGAGTTGAGAAGGCAGAGCTTAAGCCAAATGATTTTTCTTTTCAAATGAAGTACCTAGGCTTAAAAAAATAAATACAAATGAGTTTGAACATTACCATGATAGTGCCCATGATTACTAACTGTGTGGCGAGGATGAAGACCTTTGCATTAATAAATGTGAATTATAGCCAGATTTAGAGACACAGCTCTACTACCATGCCATTACAGGTCTGTTGTGATTATATTTGGGTACTGTTGCTGAACTGTTTCAACCGCTTGTCACTTAAGAATCCAACAGTGAGAGACAAGTGCTGAGTGAAAGGAAAAATAGCTTTATTGAAAAAGCTAGCAGTCTTAAGATGTAGATAGACTCACGTCCCAAAGAACCAACTCTTTCCTGCCAATCAGAGGGCAAGTGTTTTAAAGGGGAATTTCAGGGGTGCATAGGCAGGGTTGGGGCGTATCTAAGTGAAGAACAGTACAGTCACCTTGAAGTTGGTCATCTTGAAGTTGGTTGTGGAAGTCTCATTATTTTGATTATTTTAAGGACAGTTAATCTTGAATCCTTAGGGTTGGTTTGTCCTGATTTCCTTGAGGCCAGTTCTTGGAATTGTGCAAGATGGAGCAGCTTATGTCATGGCCATAGTCTAATCAACATATAGTTAACTTCTTCCATTTGGTGAGGGTTTAAGCATTTTCAAAACAGCTCAGAAGATATGGCTCAGAATATTCTTTATAGCCCTTGAGGAGGAACTAAAATTCTTTAACTTCATTTAATGGCTAAACTATTATTACTTTGTCATGTTTGACTGTTTTACATTGCTTCTGTATCTTATTTCTTTTATTAATCTATTCTCTGGAACATGGTTAAAGCCTAGGAGGCCAAAGCTCTTCTAAAAACAGGAGGCAGGTGGAGGATATGGGTGGTGGGGCGGCAGGGTCTGTCCCTGGAAGACCTATAGGCTCCTGCTCAGTCATTCTGCTTTTAAAGACAGATTAGAACTCTGTTGTACACAGTGATATCTGTGAAACAGTAAACCCACTGAGGTGTCATGGCTGATGGTCCCCCTGGAAAATATGGAAGTTTGTTTTCAGTGCTCAGATGGCCTTGCTCAATCCTCCATTGGACAAGTTGCTTGAAAACACCAGCCTGAAAGGAGGAAGTTCTGGGATTTGTTATTGATGGAAACACAGCTATTGCCTGCAAGGTGTCCAGGGCTTACATTGTCCACGAGCATCACAAAAACCTTATGACATCAGAAGCAGCCCCAGGGGCTCCTATCACCCCCATTTTATAGAACACAGTGCCTTTGTTAAATTGGTCACTGTGGGGTTGACCAGAATGGCTGCTTTGCTAGTCATTACGCCTGTGGGTCTCACACCCCAATTCTTAAGGCCAAAGCAGAACCTTCCTTCAACTGCCTGGGGAAAAAAAATACCATTTCAGGCATAAGTATTACTGGTTCATTGTCCCAAGGGGGAAAAGAAACCAGAGCAAAAACCAACCGAAGGACCTGAGGATTTCTATTTCTGTTTCCAGCTTCCTTTCTCTTGGTTGTGTTTTCTGTCCTAGATTTTCAGCTGTCAGAGTAAATCTGGACAATTTGGAAAATAGAAGGCAATGTTGAAACTGGAAATAAGTTTAAAATTTGTGAAATGTTAACTTCTAATACATTTTGATAAATTAAGAAATACTTTGAATATACATCAGATTTCATATGTAGTTCTCAGCCATGATTTTATGGTATTTATCTAGGGAAGAATTTTCATTAATTGAGAAAAGATGTATTCACTCCAGTTAATAGTCCTGCTAATGACATATACAGTAATCCTCAAACCTATTCTCTGATTAAAACTACTGATGAGGAAATTTTGTAAAATGTTTTGAGAAGTATTGTATTTGTCACATCTCATGTTCATGTGTCTTCCTTTTCCTTGATCACAACTCAGCCAAATATTTGCTAACCAGCTGTCATGAGACCTGGAATAAATAGTCCCCATGGAACAACAGCACCAGATAAACATTAATTGAAACAAATTTTTTTACGTGAATTATGTCAATAACCAGCACCCCTCAGTAAATCTATGAATGAGGTAATATGTAATCTCTACTTTCAAACTAGAGTTTAAATGATCGTAAGATCATATAAATAAAATATGGGGAATATTGATTTACACCAGGGAAGGCTGACTCCAGAATCCATGCTCTTAACCTTTGTGTCACCGCTCCCTGGTAGGAAGGTGTGTGTGTGGAGGGGGAAGGCTTCTACTCACTGAACAAGGGTTAATACTCCTCTCCCCATGGAGCTCATAGTGACCTGTTAATTGGGTGTCAAGGTCAAGATTTGCTTATGTTCCTCAAGTCATTCCATTCCACATTTAACACATGCTATTCAGATTTCTAAAAAATAAATTATTTATGAATGTGTGTATATATGTACACATACTGTATATATTCATCAAAATTCATGCATCATATATATCTATATGACATATTACATATATCTGTATTTAAATATGTATATCTTTCTCACTTATGTAATGTCCATAATAACTTACTCTTTTAATACTCATTTTTTTTAAAAAAGCACAAAGTGGGAGTTCCCATTATGGCTCACTGATTAGCAGACCTGACTGGGCTGCATTCATGAGGATTCAGGTTCGATCCATAGCCTCGCTCAGTGGGTTGAGAATCCGGCTTGCTGTGAGCTTTGGTGTGGGTTGCAGATGCAGCTTGGATCCCATGTTGCTATGGCTCTGGCATAGGCTGGTGGCTACAGCTCCGAATAGACCCCTGGGCTGGGAACCTCCATGTGCCATGGGCATAGCCCTAAAATGACCAAAAAAAAAAAAAAAAAAGGACAAAGTGTATTATTAATCTCATAGAAAGGACAGAGGTGGTAAATGACTTGCCTTCCTATTTCCCAGAATTAAATTGTCAAATGGTTGATTTTTCTCTTGTAGTTATACACACATCCACACATGCAAACACACAAAAACCTGGGGTCCTCCACAATGCTTTCTAATTTTTATAACCAGGTAGTATTGCTTCAACATTCTCTTAAAGATTGTGTGAGACTAGCCAGAGGGAACAGAAAATGCCTTGCATAAATTAAAAGTTTGTTTCTTTAGAGTGGGATGAATGTTATTTTGATTACCTTCGTTTTTGGGAATTATTATCACTGACTGCTTATTGGTGTGTATAGGCTAACAACTACCTGATGTATAATAATTGATTATTTCCCCAGTGATTAGACTGTCAAGCAGAATTGCTTAAATCTCTCCTTAATCCTTTGCCAGAATAGAGATTATTAGAATGAGTTTCCATTCTCTTCTAAATAAGTGAAATTCACCTTACATGTGATAATAAAATGTACTGACAAATCAGCTCAGTTGAAACCATAATCTAAAAGTTTCCACTCAATTAAAAAGCTAAATATCTTATTAATGAATCAAAAGAAGAAACATTTGAAATATTTAGATTTTCCGAGATGAGGTTCAGAGTCCTGTCATCATGTTTTGAGATTAATAATAAAGGATTTTACACCTGCTGCTGTTACACTATATCATAGTAATTTATGGAGTTAGAATCTGAGGGAAATTAGAGTTTTGGGTTTTCTCTTTAAAAAGATAGTCTAACTCTTCTAATTTTTTACTCCACAAAGATATTTTCTTTAAATTATTTCTTATTAATAGAAAAACATTCAGATAATTGATATTATTGCTTGTACTGGTTTTCTTCCCACATTAAAAAAGTGCACACACACAGTTATTACTCCAGTACTCATGCATCTTCTTTTTTTATCTCGTCTTTATATCTTTTATTCTGATGACATCCTATCCATACTTATATTGATACTTTCACTTTGAACTGGTGATAGTAAGTTTTAATACTAAGGGAAAGCATATATATATATATATATGTATTTTTTTTCTTTTGTCCTTCTAGAGCCACACCCAAGGCACATGGAGGTTCCCAGGCTAGGGGTCCAACTGGAGCTGCAGCCGCTGGCCTATGCCAGGGCCACAGCAACATCAGACCCGAGCAACCTATACCACAGCTCACAGCAACGCTGGATCCTTAACCCAATGAGCAAGGTCAGGGATCAAACCCGCAACCTCATGGTTCCTAGTTGGCTTCTTTTCCTCTGCGCCACGATGGGAACTCCAACATATATTTTTTAAACTAGTATTTTCAAAAACCCAAATTTGTTCATGTTTTTGTGAATGCATTTTATAACTGAAGCAACTTTTCCATGTTCAAAAAAAAATGGCAACAATGACATGCCTTGTAAATAATTAAAAATTAAACCTTCTTAGTTTTGTTATTCTATGAATTCCTTGTAAAGATGGAGACATTTGAAGTTTAATTTAAAATATATAGTAATGGGCTTGTGAACAAGAAAATATTTTTCACAACAGCAATTATCCTGCAACTAATTTGCTTTTAGAGCTTCATGCCTTTAGGCTAACAAACAATCTAAGTTTGTTTAATCTTAATTAAACTTTTCTCTCAAAATTAACTTGCTTGACTGGCAAATGAAAAATGTTTTCCCTTTGGACTGGTACATACATGAATCAAAAATGCAGGATGCCTTGCACTCCTAAAGAGAAAAACACTTAAGTTTTTACTCTGGAAACAGACAGCTTAAATACACAATAACATCTAATCATCCATATAGTTCCTAGAGTAAGATATTCCTATTACTTGGCAACATCTGAATAGAGACACCTGAGCAGCCTGTTGAGGTTAAGAAGAAAAGGTATGGATTCCGTTGCACAAAACATACTTTATTGCATTGATACTAATTTGCATTTCTGGTCTAATTCTTTTAATATATATTGCATCACTGTAATGTTATCAAAATGTTGCTAGTTGTGAAAGGGGAGAGGCCAAAGGCAATAAGAGCACAATTTTAAGTGCTCAACACCATTGATTGAAACGACAAAGTTGTACTACTATTATAACTGAAACTTGAGGTTTTAGAATTATATCAGATAAATTATGATATAGGCCTACCATTCAGCATCAGTTCATATGTTTGACTGTCACTGTGTCTCTTCTCTTTTATCTTTGTGTCCCTAAAATTTAGCTCAGTAAGTTTGCAATGTTGGTATTAAACAAACATGACTTGAATAAATAAATGAATTAATTAGCCTATCTGTAAATTTTGTAGAACTTAATAAAGCTCCACATGTTGATTTCACCACCTGGTTTTGTTATCATACTGGTAATCTAAGCAAGTTATATGTGTCCAGATAGAGTTAAATAAACGATGATAAAAGAAAGATAATAACACCGTTCATGACATATGACAGACATATTATTTTTTCATTGTTCCTGAAAAATCAATTAGAACAACCAATAGAATTATTGGATGAAATTACAATAATACTTCCAAAGAGATTTTAGAGAATTTAATGAAAACTTTTAAAAAATCATTTGAAAAAAGGCATTATAAGAGCAGAAAAATATATACCATTGACACTGGATCAAATATATAAGTCTTATTTCTCAGGAATGATGGCTTCATAGTATCAAGTTTGACTACCCAGAAATATACATTGCTTCCAATTTATTAATTTTGTTTTAATATCATTTAGTAAAACTTTGTGGTTGCCTCCATATAGTCCTTGGGTACCTACTAATTTTGTCAAGGTATTTTATATAATTGTTTGCAATTATTGATAGTCTTTTATTGTATTTTCTAATATACCTTTGTTAGTATTTAATAAGGTACATTATTTTGGTATTTTTTTGGTAACCACGTATTTTACTAACCTTTTAGCCACATGTCTCTTTTGGATACCTTAGATATGTAATAACATGTGCAAGTACAGGTTTTGTTTCCCTCTTTCAAAGAGTGAGATCTTTTGACACTGATTCTTATAACATGGAGTAGAAATTTTGAAATATTTTAAAATAGTAAATATGAAAGACAACATTCTTGTCTATTTCTTAACTTTAATGAAATGACTACTACTATTCGCTGTTAGGTGTGATATTAGATATAAGTTTGGTTAGAATAACCCTATTATGATTAAAATGTGTATGTATTAAGAATCTTTTTCAATAAAAATTTTATCAAATGTAATTTAAAGCCTGCTCAAATGGTCAGACAGATCAGACATTTTTTTTCCTTAAAATATATTGTGACCAATTATACTACAAGTCTTGAAATTATCCTTGCATTTTAGTGCAAACTTTTCCTAGATTTGAATTATTCTTTTAATACACAGGTTAGTTCACTATACTAGACTTTTCATTTACAATTTTTGTTTCCATGTTTATAATCATTATTGGTCCTAAGTCTTCTGATTTTGTGCTTTCTCAGATTTTCTCATCACTGTTGTGGTTAGATATAAAATACATTAGGAAACTTCTTTTTTTATGCTCCAGATGGATTATATATAAAAAAGACACTATTTGTGTTCTGAAAGCTAGAAAGAACTGGGCTACAAAACTGCCTCGCTCTGAGGATGTTTTGGAAGATAATTCTTTCACTACTTTTCCAGTTTCCTCTCGGTTGGTCTGCTTCATTTTCTACTTCTTGACTTTGTTTTTGTTATTTATGTGATTGAGATTTTCACATTTGTCAGCTCTACATTTTTCTAAGACATTATTCAATTAAGAAATATAGGAGTCCCCTTTTGGCTCAGTGGGTTAAGGATCAGGCATTGTCACTGCTGTGGCTCAGGTCAGTGCTGTGGCACTGGTTCGATCCCTGGCCCAGAAACCACATGCTGCGGGTATGGCCAAAAAGAAAAAAAATGTATTTTGTGTTCTCTTGGTGTCTCATTTCTCTTCTTTCTCCTTCTGTTCTCACTCCTCTTCATCATATAACACAGGTATTAAAATTAGTTATTCTTTATCACCACCATTGTCAGCAAAAACTAACTTTGGGATCTCTGCCAGCCTCTATGCACCATAAGGAAATATTTCAGATCCATAAATTACAAGTATATAGGCCTATCACATATACATTATAAGATGCCAGCTAAAATAATATTAATTTAGTCAACATCTGGAAAGTTTTTTACATATCTGTAAACATCTGTTCATTTCAAAACATTTTAAATTGATTGAATGTTTGTCATTATATCTAGGTGTTCCATAACAGGTAAAGTCATTGAAGAAGGTATATTTATGATTAAAAATTTAAAATATACTTGAAAATTATTATACAGCAACTGAAATGATTGAAATATTTATCCCTTAAGGGAAATAAATATATTTATTTTAAAATATATAGACAGCTAATAGATCCTTCTCATAGAATTTCTCCATAGTGGTTAAATAAAAAGCCTAAAGTTGTTAAAGGATTATATTAAAAGATTAATTTTCTTTCTTTCAGGGTTTTACTCTTCTTTTTCCATGTGTCAGGCCCTGTTCTAGGTGCTGAAAATAAATAGAACATGGTATAAAACAAAGTACTCCTTGCAAAGAGTTTACATTAATGTAGAGGGAAATAGTAAATTTATAAAGCAAAGTAGCTTAAGGGGACTATGTGATGGGATCTTGTTTTTGATAGGGTGGTCAAATGTGACTTTCCAATGAATAGACATTTCCTAGAGGAATAAAAGGAGGAAATCATGTACCTTTTTGAAGGAAGTGCACCCATCAATTTGGGAGAAGATTTCTGATACTTAGGGACCAACATGAGGGGAGGTCAGTGTGCCTAGGGCAGAGTGAGGGGGGACTGGAAGTTAGGAAACTGCTTGGAGTCGTTTTAATGTCAATCTAGAGTTTAAATGTACCTGACTAAAGAATAATCATCTACCTTTATATGTTTCTCGTGTTAATGCAAATAGCCATTAAACAATAGTTCCTTTCTTTCTCCGGAGGTAATCATAGAGGATGGATCATTATCTGCCATGGAGAGTGGAACTGTATGCAATGATTCTTTAATTTTAAGAACTCAGAGTATTTCCTACTCTAAGAGCTTATGAGATGAGCCTGTGAGAAACACACTTCACACCCCTCCAACAAGATTTGCCTTTAACTCCTCAGAATTTTGCAAGTAGAAAGAAAAATCTGCAATATGGTGTATTGGCATAAGGAAAAGGACATTAGGCTCAAGCTCTGGAGACTTTAATCCCAGTCATGCTTCACATCAGCTGTGGGACATTGACTCTTGTTATCTCTGCCACGCTGCCACTTCTCAACGAAGTTCTAAAGTAGGTAAATTCAGGAACTTTAGCTCTACCAAAATTCCATTATGCAATACAAGGTCCATCCATCTCTCATTCTCTTCTCCTCCTCACAGGATTCGTGTCTTCTGATTGTCCTCCCTATCAATCTGAGATTTATATTATTTAAAGAAGAGACAATAATTGATACCACTTATTTTCATGTTATTTCAAACTTATCACAAGTTATATCTTTTCTGTATCGAAGTAAATCCATGTCATACTAGGAGAGGTATTATTATTACTTTTAAGAGAGGAACAATTTAACATATTAATGCTGATGGTCTCTTCAACATCATGTAACTTAGCCTGTTAAGTAAAGAATATAAACTTGGCTTTGATTTAAACCATTTTATTAAGGTCAGCTCCAGTAGATGTAGAAAAAAGTGTCATCCCAACCCTGAATAGTTTCTCCTTAGACATCTGATCAAGGATGTAGGTAGGGGAGGCCTGATCCTTTTATTGTGTGTCTAACTAGTAAAAGCATGGTAGAATGAGGGAAAATGAGAATATTCTTCAGATCCTTATCTTCTTGAATGATAGTCACCTCACTTGATCCATCCTACTGAGTTGGAATTCTTCTATATTTAAATTTGCTTTTTCTGCTAGAGCATTTCTTGCTTTAGGTTTGATCCCTACAATTTAATATCTTAACCAGAGAGAACAACATGTAACCATTGTAGAATAAAGTTATGGGAGTTAAATATTTAACTGAAAATTGTAATGTCAAGAGACATGTTGTATACTTATACTATCCGGGTTTTTCCCAAACCTAGCATTCTTATTATTTCCTCTCTTAAGCAGGTTCCCTGTTCTCCATCAGTGTGGTTGTTAAACCTCTGTCTTTGTCTGATAAAACAAAATTATTCAAGAGTGGATGAAGCTGTAATTTCAATCAGAGTTCATACTTGCAGGGGATGAAATAAAAATTAAATGTACTAACTTTGTGACATTTTGATTATCTGGAAATTCTCCCTGTCTGACAGATGACTGTAGGGGCACATGGTTACATTTAAACACAGAGATAAGAGGCTCCTTGTAAATCAAACAAAATTGCTCTGGACTGGGTTTTGCATGTATTTGCTAATTTTCCAGTTCTTCTGGAATTCTAGGTTTGATTAATGATTTAGTTATGAATAATGGACATTTCTCTTCAAATTATAGTTTGATAAGATGAAAAAAATAATGCTCATCTGTTTTACAATTGAAAAAAAAGAGACAGGTCCATTATCTAAGGAGGAAGAGAAATAGTGTAAGTTTCCAGGTTAAAAAACTTAGATCTTCTTGTTTATTTTAAAAAAGATGGTAAACCTGATAACACACTCCTTCTTCTGCTGCACAGGTGGCTCTTCAATTAAGACACCATTGTGTTCAGCAATAAATCAGCATTCCTGGAATTATACACATTTTGTTCACATCCTTCAATTCACACAGCAGGATCTTCCTACATTTTTCAATCAGAAATGATACAGCTACGAGTTCAGTAACCTCAAGAGCCACAAACAGTATCCAAACTTTTTATAAAAGAATACATGGAAGTCCAATGTAACTTCTCTACCCAGACTTCCCTTTCACAACCAAGCTTTAATGACTGAGCATCAGCATGGTCTGGGGAGAAAGAGCCAGATCTAAGAACTTACCTTCTTGGCTGCTCTATAAGAGAATGGGACACTGAAACTAACCTCCAACTAGGTCAGTGTCTTCTTTCCTAATGTTGACAAAGTATTAATCAGTCAATCTAAAACAGAAACTGAAAAATTTATTGAGCTAAATTTGCAGATTATAACCTGGGAAGAAGATCTCAGGAAGCTCTGAGAACTGTTGTGCCCATTGGAAATCAAGGCACACTTACATAAATTTTTTGCAACAAAGGGCTATACATTAAATAACGTATTATTAACAGTTTATATAATCCAGATCTAAATGCCACATGACTCCTTACAAGCTCAAGAAGGAATGCTGTCTTTAACAAGATATATTATTGATGTTAGAAGAATATTGCTCTTTATGGTTGAGGAAGTATTTCTACAGATGGGGGAGGTTTGGTTGATGCAGAATGCAGAATCACAAAGCACAGTGTGGAGAATGGACATTAAGATGGCAGAATAGAAGGACTGGAGCTCAACTTCTCTCCTAAAAACAACAAAATTCACAACTAAAAGCTGAGCAATCCCCACCCAAATGGACCAGAAACCTTAAGAAAGATACCCTACTCAAGAAGAACTAGAGGAGGCCACATCAAGAGGTAGGAGGGGTGATTTCGCGATATAAACAACCCCATACCTCCTGGGTGGGAGGCTCCACAGACTGGAAACTAACTGGTTCACAGAGACTCACCTACAGGAGTAAGAGTTCTGAGCCACACATCAAATCCTCATGTGTGGGGATCCGGCACTGGGAGAAAGAGCCCCTGGAGCGTCTGGCATTGAAGGCCAGTAGGGCTTGTGCGCAGGAGCTCCACAGGACTGGGGGAAACGGAGACCTCATTCTTAAAAGGCACACACAGACTTTCACGTGCACTGGATCCCAGGGCAAAGCAAAGTGTCCATGGGAATCTGGGTCAAACCTGACCACAGTTCATGGAGGACATCCTGCGAAAACAGGGGTGAATGTGGCTTATTGTGAGGGAGGGACATTGAAGGCAAAACTCTTGGGAATATTGAGCAGCTGCCTTTCTCTAGGGGTGGCCATTTTGGGAAAATATGGCCCCACCTGTTAGTCAGCCTGCTGAGAAGCCCCAGGGCGAACAACAATTCAGGTGGGATCACAGCTCTCCCCCTCAGTAAACAGGCTGCCTAAAGACTCCTCAGGCACACAGCTGCCTCTAATCCCATCCAGAGACTAAGCCCCACCCACTAGAGGAATTAGAATTAGAATCAGTTCCACCTACCAGTGGGCAGGCATCAACACCTCCCATCAGGAAGCCTACAGCAAGCCCCCATACAGACTTCAGCCACAAGGGGGGCAGACACCAGAAGTAAGAGAGGCTACAACCCTTTTATCTGTAAAAAAGTCACCACACCAAAAACCTATAAAAATGAAAAGACAGAGAACTATAACTCAGATGAGGGAGAAAGGAAAAACCCCAGAAAATCAGCTAAGTGAGGAGGAGATTCTCAGCCTCCAGGAAAAAGACTTTAGACTGTTGATGCTGAAGATGAAGCAAGACATTGGGAATAAACTGGTAGCAAAGATGGATAACTTACAGGAAACACTGAGCAAAGAGATACAAGATATAAAACTTAAACAAGAAGAGATGCAAAATACAATAACTGAAATAAAAAATTCGCTAGAAGCAGCCAACAGCAGAATACAGGAGGCAGAAGAGTGAATAAGCAAGGTGGAGGACAGACTAGTGGAAATCAAGGATGCAGAACAGAAAAGAGAAAAAAGATTGAAAAGAAATGAAGAGAGTCTCAGAGAACTCTGGGACAATGTTAAATGCACCAACATCCGTATTATAGGGGTGCCAGAAGGAGAAGAGAGAGAGAAGGGGACAGAAAAAGTATTCCAAGAGATAATAGCTGAAAATTTCCCTCACATGGGAAAGGAACCACTCTCTCAAATCCAGGAAGCACAACGAGTACCGTACAAAATAAATCCAAGGAGGAATACACCAAGACACATATTAATCAAACTGACCAAAATTAAAGACAAAGAGAAAATCTTGAAAGCAGCGAGGGAAAAAAAAACAAGTAACATACAAGGGAACCCCGATAAGGTTATCAGCAGATTTTTCAGCAGAAACTCTGCAGGCCAGAAGGGAGTGGCATGATATACTTAAAGTGATGAAAGGAAAAAACCTCCAACCAGGATTACTTTACTCAGCAAGGCTCTCATTCAGATTTGAGGGAGAAATCAAAACCTTCACAGATAAGCAAAAGTTGAGAGAATTCAGCAACGCAAAACCAGCCTTACAACAAATACTAAAGGAACTTCTCTAGGCAGAAATGAAAAGACAGCAACAGGAAACAAAAATTCCACAAATGACAAGGCTCACCAGTAAAAGTATCTATACAGTAAAGATACGAAATCCTTCATGCATGATTATACCACCAAAATCAGAAATTGTGAGAAGAGGTGGGTGCAAATGCAGGGCACTGGAGATGCACTTGCAATTAAGAGAACAACAACTTAAAACAATCTCATGTACATATAGACTCTTATATCAAAACTTCAGAATAACTGCAAACCAAAAATATACAATTAATACACAAGCAAGGAATCTCTGGAGAAGAAATATACCTCATAGTAAATAAGTGCATAATCCACCATGAAGGGGTCATTTGACATCATTCTTGGAATGCTGAAGTCTTCTTACATCTGATTCTGACTTCCTCTCCATCAAAGAATTTATGATAATTATAATTAAATAATACAACTGTACAATTAAGTAATATAGGTCTACAATTGTATTATTAATAACCATTTCTCTCCATGGTACAATGTAAAGTCTATAATGTCTTGTTTATCACATCACCTAGAATGGTGTAATGCCTTTATTGAAGAATCAATGAGATGTAACAAATTGTGAGGACATATTTATAGAGTTACACTGTCTTTTAGTCAACTTATGCATTTTATATTTTACTTATTTTCAGAGGGTGTATTATTATTGATATTCTTACCAGTTAGGTTATTCTTTTTATTATGCTATATAAAATATTTAATGGTATATAAGGCTTTCTTTATAAATTTTAGTTGCATAATACACACAATTTTAATATAATGCTAATTTTTAAAGAAAAATTGAAATGTAATAGATAATACTAAATAGTAAAGATGAAAGCCATGCAAAATGGGATAAAGTATACAATAAATTTCCTTTTTGTCTCAGCATATTTTCCATTCCACTTCTCCAAAGGGAGTCGCTTAATATGTTTCTTAAGATCCATGATATAATAATCTGTGTGAATATAATTGTGTTTAAATATATGTAGTTTATTTTGTAAAAAAAAAAAATTAAAGAACAGGCATTCTTCCTAAACCATGCAAACCAATCACTAGATATTATTGAACATGAAAAGAAAATTGTATACAGAGATGAACATATTTGCTTTGGAATTTGTTAACTAGCTAGTTACCTACAATTATAAAAGAGCTTTGAAGATACAGCTGAAGGGTAAGATTTAAAATGTTCTTTAATTACTGTGTGATAGATAGTTTCTTACTACTATGCACTCAGAATTGTCAATTCAAACTGTTTCTAATTTGAATTCTACCAAGTTTTCTTAATTAGTTTCTAACAAGATTTGCTTCATTAATGGAGTTTTTATTATTGTTATAATTAAAAATAATTGTGGAATATGTGCACACTCCTCAAATAAAAAAAATAAAAAATAAAATAAATGGGAAACCAAAAAAAAAAAAAAAACAAAAAGCAAAGCACAGTGTGGGAAGAGGGAAAGCCAAAGGCAGAGAAGAATTTTCATGTTTACATTTTTCTTGTCTTCCCATAAAACATGAATTTGATTTCACACTAACATGATGGCTTATTTCCTGTTCAGTGATGAAGAATAAAAATTGTTAATTGGGAAGAAAAAATATAAACAGCATTATACAACTATAAAGTGAAGCTTAAACTTACAGTCCATGTTAATTATATCAGATTCTTCCATAAGAATTTTTATAATGTTTCTATTGTTTAACAAAACATACAGCCATGATAATTGTTTTCTACTGGACTTAGAAAAGAAAGTACCATTTACAGGAGACAGATTTTTTTATTTTATTTTATTCTTCATATTAAGTGATGTGATTTATTACAATGAGGATCTGTTTAGAAATCATATTTAGTTCCAGCTCAGCTATTTTCTATTTGGACAGCTAGGACAAAAAACTTTCATGAGCTCATTTTCCTTATCTTTATAATGGGAGCGAGAATATGTGCTATGTGCACTCTACAGAGAATCATGGGGAGAAAACAAAAATCTGTGACAGAGCTTTATATGAGACAGAGGGAGGGAGAGAGAGAGAGGGAGTGTGTTTGTCGCAGTTAATAGTAGAAAAATGAAAATGTCTTTTTTCAGGATTTATTCCATGTTGGGCTCTATGCTAAGCACTTTCTATACATTTCTCATAATCACTCTATGAGGCAGATATTAAGGCTAAGGAAGGTGAGATAACTTAATATTTTTTTGTGGGAAAATGTATTTATTCACAGAACTCCCTGGTGATTTTCTTGCTCTTTTTTTTTTTTTAACTCAATGAATTTTATCACACTTATAGTTGTACAGCAATCACCACAATCTAGTTTTATAACATTTTCATCCCAAACTCCCAGCCCATTCACCCCCCTCTACCTCTCTCCTTTGGAAACCATAAGTTTTTCAAAGTCTGTGAGTCAGTATCTGTTCTGTAAAGAAGTTCATTGTGTCCTTTTTTCAGATTCCACATGTAAGTGATAGCATTTGATGTTGGTATCTCACTGTCTGACTGACTTCACTTAGCATGATAATTTCCAGGTCCATCCATGTTGCTGCAAATGCCATTATTTATTTCCTTTTAATAGATGAGTAATATTCCATTATGAATATGTACCACATCTTCTTTACCCACTCTTCTGTCAATGGACATTTAGGTTGTTTACTTGTCTTGGCTATTGTATATGGTGCTGCAGTGAACACTGGAGTACATGTATCTTTTTTTTTTGTCTTTTTGCCTTTTCTAGGGCTGTTCCTGTAGCATATGGAGGTTCTCAGGCTAGGGGTCTAATCGGAGCTGTAGCCACCAACCTACGCCAGAGCCACAGCAATGCAGGATCCGAGCCACCTTTGCAACCTACACCGCAGCTCATGGCAACACTGGATCCTTAACCCACTGAGCAAGGCCAGAGATTGAACCCACAACCTCATGGTTCCTAGTCGGATTCATTAACCACTGTGCCATGACAGGAACTCTGACATGTATCTTTTTGAGTCATGGTTTTCTCTGGATAGATGCCCAGGAGTGGGATTGCTGGATCAAATAGTAATTCTATTTGTAGTTTTCTGAGGAATCTCCATACGGTTTTCCACAGTAGTTGCACCAATTTACAGTCTCACCAACAGTGTAAGAAGATTCCCGTTTCTCCACACCCTCTACAGCATTTATTGTTTGTAGACTTTTTGATGATGGCCATTCTGGCTGGTGTAAGGTGGTCATCTTACAGTAGTTTTGATTTGCATTTCTCTAGAAATTAGTGATGTTGAATATCTTTTCATGTGTGTGTTTTGTTTTGTTTTGGCCATCTGAATGTCTTCTTTGGAGAATTGTCTGTTTAGATCTTCTGCCCATTTTTTGATGGGGTTATTTATTTGGTATTGAGATGCAGGAGGTGTTCATAAATTTTGGAGATTAATCCCTTGTCAGTCACTTTTTGCGAATATTTTCCCCCATTCTGTGGGTTGTCTTTATGTTCTGTTTAGGGTTTCCTTTGCTGTGCAGAAACTTTTAAGTTTAATTAGGTCCCATTTATTTAATTTTGTTTTTATTGTCATTACTCTAGGAGGTGGATCTAAGAAGATATTGCTGTGGTTTATGTTGGAGAGTGTTCAGCAAATAACTTAATGTCTTATTTCTCAAAAGCAAGTTTGTTTCTCTGCAGAATCATTTAAATCACCACCATTGACTTATTTAATACATTTGCCTAATATGCTTTTCCAACTCTTCAGAGCGATCAGTGTTTCATAAGAGTTGTATTTATGGAGACTGGAGTGAGGCTTTCATTTGTCTGTATATCATCTACCAGAAAATCAGAATAACTGAACATTTGTGTATGTCTAAAATGACAAGCTGGAAGTAATAAATCAAAACCAAATATATTCTGTTTTTAAAGGAGCAGGATAGAGGGGAAATAGGTTTTGGGTATTCGATCAAAGCCTCTGCTGCTTATAGCCCTTGCGGAAATGGTTACAAGAGAAAAAAAAATACATACATACATATATATATACATATATGTATATATATATACACACACACACACACATAATGGAATCAGAAATAAATAGTGGTAAATCTTCAGGGACAGGATAATCTTTGCTATATTACACAGTTATCTAAGTTAAATTTTTATTCATTGATCCAAAAAACATTTATTGGATGGAATCTCAAAATCTTGCATATTTGTTTCTCATGGAAAAAAGTCGATACCCTATGTTGGATTGAAGGTCTAAATGACTTTCTTTTTTAAACTAATTTATTGAGTGAAGAATTTGTCTTCTCTCTTTTTTTTCTATTAAGGAAAACAAAGAAGACTTTGAGACTTACAATGTTTTAGAAGTTTGGAACCGACTCAGTGAATTGTGCTTAATCGTTTTAAGGTCTGTACTCACAGTTGGGCTACAAACGTTGCAATGGACAGCATGTTGGAGCTAAGTGAATAGCAAAAGGTTTATCACTAGGGCTGAGTATTTGAATACAGAGGAAGAGATACTTTTAAATAAAGGATTAGAGTTAAGTTTTCTAGGGAAGTCTTTTGTAAATGAATCATTTTTTGTGGAAGTGCTTTGTTTTATAGTTAAACAACTGCTGAGTGAATTTTACAACTTAATTCAGACCCTGAGAAAAAATAAATTAACTTCATTGGACTTCAGATTAATTTCTTATTATGAAGATTTTTGTTCTTGGCTCTTTATTTCCTACTACTCTTTATATACCCTCTTAATGAATTAATTCACCACACTATTTTCTATTCTTCCTTTATGACAATGAGTCAGACCTTCACAGATTTCTAGTAGACTCACTTTCTCTCTCTATTCCTTTAGTGTCAAAAACTCAAAATGTAAAACACTGAACCCATTCTGCTGCATGCACTTACTTTTTCTCCTGACAATCTGATGATAGCAACAACATTCTTTTAAATATATAGTGTGTGTCAGCCAATCACAGCTCCACTAAATCCCCAAGTCCCCACATCTGCTTGGTCATAGGATTGTTAATTTCTTCATCTCCAAACTAAATTTGGAGGATAGTATGACCTTTCATTACAAACTCTTTTTTCTGAGATTAATTACCTTAGAAGAGCAATTGAATATGTCTCGTTAAAATGTAACTTTGATCAGATGAGTGCTCTGTTAAAACAAAGAACTAGTCACTCCTAGCAACTCCATTTACTTTCTGCTGAGTAATTGTTAAAGATATTAATAATACAGTCTACAATCTACCATAATCTTATACTTCTCTTATTCAGCTTGCTTTCTTACTCTCTCCTCCCTCACCACATACTTATGAAATACCAAAAAAAAAAAAAAAGGGTGTGTTAGGGGTCCTCAGCAGCCCCAGGAGTGATAAGGTAATTGGTGAAAGTGGTAGGGTGATGGTACCAGTAGGAGTCAGCAGAGTTCTGGGCCCCCACTTTGGCTTTAATTAGAATAGCTGCATATTTACCTGACTTACAAATGCAACAACCATTGACATTTTCATTTGGAGAACTGATGTTTTAGAGATTGCTACCCTTTACAAACGTTTACACCTAATATTTGTAGACTATGTTCCTTGCTTTGCTGCTTCTTAATGTTGGTGTGGGCTGATGCTTCTCTGAAATCCCTTCCATTCCAATAAAAAGGATGGTCAGCATCCTTTCAGTCCAGTCTCAAGTGACATTTTTTTCTCATAAACACTTCTTGAATTTTTCCCATTGAACTATGACTTCTTCTCAATTCCAAAGCACTTTGGATATATCCCATTCTCTTTTGTACTGTAAATCCCTGTGTGTGTCACATTTCTTTGGTGCAGGGTAGTGAGGGAGTGGGGAACGTGTTAGGGGAGGAGGCTGGGAGCTATTTGAGAGCAAAGATAAGGTCTTAATTTATTTTCATAGTTTCCCAGTAAGTTTAGCATAGTGCCTTGAACCTGGTACATACTCAGATTTATTGCCATAATATATATTAGAAAGAATGTTGAGACTCTAGCACATCTATCTCGAGGAAGTCATAGAAACTCCTTCCCCAAGAATATTTATTTTAGCATGTGGCACAATCCCTTAAGCAATGTATAAATAATTATACTTAAAGAATCAGTATCTATGAGGTGTTTATGTTTTTAAATATACCATTTCAGTTATAATGAAAAAAGTTCTAAAATTAGAGATGTGTACAGATATCTTAATACTGTACAATCTTTTCAAAATTGACAGTAAAACTTAATCTAACATCAGAGTCAATAAGAGACTTTTAAAAGGATTTCATTTTCTGTTAGTAATTTATTCATATAAAATAGAACACGAATGTATTTATTATAGACGTCAACATTTTTTCATAATCATTTCATTTCTTAAATCAGAATTACATGTTTTTGTTTTCTGTCTTTTATGCTGTCTCTAGCCACATGTGCCCCCTACACTGAATGGATCAGCATATCCTCCAAGTGTTCTATAGAACTGTTCCTTGCTTTTGACATTCTTGTACAATTCTTGTTACTTTATGTTTTAATCAATCAATGCTGGCCAAAACTGCAATTACAATTAATCAATGTTCATATTGACAGAGACAGAGCAATAAGGAGAAACTGCTGATCAGTAATAAATATGTTTGGGCCACTTTTTATAAATAGCTCACAGTAAGGGAAAGCTGGTCTTATTGACTAATTCATAAATGACTTAAAATCTGTTTTCAAGCCTTAACCAGGCAAGAGTATCTCAAAACAAACAGTGGAGTGACTATATTTCTAGAGAGAAAAGAAAAACCTATTGAGAATGTGAGTGGAATAGGGGTGCAGGGAGTGTCCAGGGAAAGGACATAAGGATAAATCAAGGCTGATGCAGGAATAACACAAAGGTACTTTTACTCAGATTTGTAATTTCAAAGTCATCCTCTAAATGTGGTCTAACTTTAATTTTCTATCCAGCAAATAAGCATCAGTTATTTTTAAGACAGTCTTTTTTATTAACTGGTTAACTTACTCCTCGTACTTGTTCTTTTCATATGGAGTTCCTGGGCCAGGAATCAGATCTCACTGACCTGCAGCTGGGGATCAAACCTGTATCCCAGTGCTGCAGAGACGCCACTGATCCCGTTGTGCCACAGCAGGAACTCCCCTACTTGTTCCTAAAACAACAGTAGTTTTAAATCAGCAAATTTTGCTTAATGTATTCTTCTTCCCACATATCACATCCAATGTAAGTGTTAATTTCCACCGAAATGTGGTCTCTGTTTTCTAACAGGTACTGTCTCTACTACGCACCTACTCTATTCTTCCCTGTTCTCTAAATGCTTCATGGATATTTTAATACCCTCATCAGGACAGAAAGCTACTGGAGGGAAACAATTAGGTCTTAAACTTCATTCATCTTTAGAGTTCTCAGTAAATTTCATTCATCTTTAGAGTTCTCAGAAATATGCTAAGCACAAACTTGTTCTCAAAATTACTTGCTAAGTTATAGGCACTATTGCTAAGATTGTAAACTCAAGGCTTACAGAGACCAAACAGGCAACATAAATAAGTAAAATTAATAGATGTTTCATGTGAAGAGGCAACTCAGCTTTGAAACAGGAAAGATTTTGCAAGTGAATGGGGGCTTTTGTTGCACTGAGTATATAAACTCTGTTCCAAAACAGTAGCCACTACTCAACTCGGCTATTGCTGGAAGAAAACTTGGGCCCAGTACTAAAAAACTGTGCTAGTTTTTTCCAGAAAATTTATTGTTAAAATTCTGATTAAAATTTCTTAATTTTAAATTTGTGCAATTATATCAATTTCAGCCCATCATAAACACAAATAAATAATTAAATAACCCATGGATTGCCTCTGTCTACATCCTACCAGTTATGAAGCTCAACTCCATTCAGAATTAATCTTAATACACTGGTAATACTAGTGAGCTTAGCTTCTAGATGTTTTTATGTCTATCTAGTTGATAATTTGGTGGACAAATGTGCTAATTTCATAGGCCAAACTAAATTAGTCTATGTATTTTCAGTTTTCATATTGAAAGGTAAAAATTTTTTGAGATAAAAATGATAAAAATGGAGTTCCCGTCGTGGCGCAGTGGTTAACGAATCCGACTAGGAACCATGACGTTGCGGGTTCAGTCCCTGCCTTTGCTCAGTGGGTTAAGGATCCGGCGTTGCCGTGAGCTGTGGTGTAGGTTGCAGACGCGGCTCGGATCCCGTGTGGCTGTGGCTCTGGCGTAGGCCGGTGGCTACAGCTCCGACTGGACCCCTAGCCTGGGAACCTCCATATGCCATGGGAGCGGCCCAAGAAATAGCAAAAAGACAAAACAAAACAAAAAAGATAATTTCATGAGAATTTTTCCATAGGATTTATTACTGAGTATCTCTCCCACTGAAGAGAAGGCTATTCTGAGTTAAGATATGTGTAGCCATATTACTTTTGAGGATAAAACACAGAACTTAACAAAAAAAAGAAATATTTCCTAATATAAATTTAGAGAAAGTATCTGTCTGCATTTAAAAAATGGGAAAACATAGCGGTAGAAAAATGACTCCAACTCCTTGCTTCCCCAGTGCTTTCCTACCAACTGATTAAACAAACAAAATAACAAAAAGCTGTCACATTTAAAAGAATAGGGATAAAATGAGATCAGATTAACTCACTGTTAAGCTATTTAAGATCATGTAACCCACTGGAGCTCTCTAAGAGTACTAACTTATTTTGAGCATCCTCAAACACTTCCTTCTTATTTGGGTATTATTTGCTTAGAAACATATACTTTTACAATTGTAGTTGAAAGTGCATAAGTTTGTACTATACCAAAATGAACCCGTCTGAAAGAATTAGGTGGCAATAGGCATATCTTTCTTCTAATAAATGATACCTTTACTATGATATATGCTGTCCGGTCATGCACTATATTTACTCTAAATGAAATTCTTTGATGCAATATTGCTTTGATTTATTGGGTGGTTTTTTGATTTAGTAGGAGACAGTTTTAAATCAGATGGTGAGGTTGATTTACTAGAGAAGGTATTTGATTTGATAGATGATGTATCTTCTTCAGTATTCAATAAGTAATGATTCAGTAGTGGATGTCTGATTTGGTAAGTGAACTATTAGATTTGATTTTGATCTATTTTCTCAGTAACAGATACATTTATTTTAATAGTTGATGTATCTATTTTAATGTAAAATGTGTCAAATTTATGACTCCATATTCTTTTTTGCTGCACTAGTGATTTATGAATTTTACTACTAATATATATGTTTCAATTAAAGGTAATATGGAACATTTATTACATTCAACCACAGAGTTAAAGAATTCTAAACCTACTTGAAAGTTTTTCCTCTTTTCTGATAAAATGTTTGCAGTTGTTCAAGTGATAAAATAAATCTCAGCTCAAGGAAATACAAATGTATCTTCTCAGAAACAAGGGTGTGTGTATGTGTGTGTTTGAAATCAAAGGCAATTATATTACAAATTTAGGTTAGTGAATATCAAATCGTCCCCTCCCATAAAAGCAGCTACTCAAGTTACTGTTCAGTATCCATCCTCTCTAATAGTTTGCTGATCATTTTCTTTTTATTTGGAAATACTGATTAGCCTAGCTTCTGATTTTGTTTGGATTTACTTTCAGGGCATTTTTGGTTTTTGTTTTTTTAGTATCATGGCTAACTTATCTGAAATTTAGAGATTGATAAATTAATTACTGTGAACTTCAGACAGCAATTCTACTTGACATGCTTTGAACTTAGGTTCATAATATTTGCTTAAAATATAACTCACTGGATCTGTGATTAGAAAAGCTGTATATACCATTACAACATAAGCTTAAACACAAAATATGACTAAGATTCCAGAGAAGCAAAATGCCTGACATGTGCTATCCTTAGTGCAGGGTTTCTTTTAAGTTCGTTATTATAAATGTACTACCTCTGTGGAAGTCTTGCTGAAGTTGTTAACATCCAAGTAATCACTATTTTGCTTTTTTTTTTCCTTTTAAGATAACCAACAAAATTATTTTCAAAAAATTTCAGGGAATGCAATATCAACCTGGCTGATGTTGAAATCTGATTCTTGGAAGTAGTGCCTGGAGGGCTCTTGTCTTTTCTTGCTCTTTCTGTGTATAAAGAATGGGTATGCACATGACACATAGATAAATACTGAGTATATTTGTGATGTTGAAATTTCATTGATAGAGGTGGAGACTAGGAAAAAATATCAACAAAGTCTTCTTAGAGAGACAGTGATGAAGAAAAGGATGAGAAACACTGCTGTCAGGTATTAAAAATACATTTACCTTAAGATATTCCATGATTACCTATATGTTCAAATAAAAACCATGTCACATAACCTGGGCAGGACATGGGACCATAAAGTAGATAGATTGTTAATACTAATGATAGAATAATCTCTTGCAGTCTCCATATTTGTTTATAGCATTTCTGTATGTTTGGAGGGTTAGCTGAAACCTAACTGGAGTCTAAAGGAAAGACACATGATACCTTCCTGTCACTGAGACGGCCCAAGCTTAGAGCAAGGAAATGAAATATACAAAGCAAAGAGGAACATCGTCTATATCCTAACATGTATTTATTGTTTCATTGATATACTTTTATGAAGCTTATTCATTATCTCTTAAAAATATGTTTTTTCTTAAAATGTGAAACATTCTTATGAAGAAAAATTAATACAATAATTTTATTCCCAGGGAAAATAAGTAGTATTTTTAGAAGGAAACCAAATAAAACATACTTCTTTAAGAAACAGAGTAAAAGAAATAGTAATTGCACCTCAACGGCTGACATTCATTACCCAGACATCCTTTTTTTTTTGCTTTTTAGGGCTGTACCCACGGCATATGGAGGTTTCCAGGCTAGGGGTTGAATGGGAGCTGTAGCTGCTGGCCACAGCCACAGCAGCACAGGATCCGTGACCACAGCTCACAGCAACACCGGATCCTTAACCCACTGAGCAAGGCCAGGGATCAAACCTGCATCCTCATGGATGCTAGTCAGATGCATTAACTGCTGAACCATGATGGGAACTCCCTACCCAGACATCCTTTTAAGAACATACAGACAAACTCTCTTTCATTTATACATCAACCTTATAAGGTAGCAACCCCTATCTGATAGAAAAGGTTATAGAAGCTTGGAGGGTTGAAGAAAAGGCTTCATGACTATTTCTCAGGGATGACATAAATAGTAGTCCTATATCAGTAGGCAGATTGTAAGAAATGATCACAAATATCTGACTCAATTCTAAATTTCTAAAATTTACATTATTTTATTCCATTTTTACTGAAAATAGTCTTTGATTATGCTAATATGTAGATAGGCACACCTTCCCACAATCATACAGTTAGAAGAAGAGCTACCATTTAACCTCTGTGTTTCTTAGTCCTATTTTTAACCATAATGCTTGCAGACATAGCACAACCCTATCCTTTCCATTCCTGTGATGCTGTCCTTTTTGAAATAGTATTAGTAAGATATTCTTACTATAATAGTTGTGAAAAACATTGGCATTATCTTAAATTTATTATTCTACATGCTATCTCATTTAATGCTCCCAGCTACACCACAGAGTGATCTGTGAGGGTGAAGCACATCTTATCTCCATTTTATGGATGAAATCCCCAAAGCACAGAATAATTAACAACTTGCAGAGTAGTAGTAGTTAAGATCCCACAGCTGGTAAGTGATGAAAATGGGAAAAGAATCCAAGCAGCCATGTGGTGGAAATTAAAGACAGAATAAGCAGCCACATTACTTGAAAATATGTTTCAGCCACTTTTTTCCTTTCTAATTCATTGTGGGGACCATTCCCCCAAATGACTCTTAAGCCTCCAGCCCACAGCTCTCCATAATCTTCCTTCAGCCTCCTAAATCCATCTTTTTCTTCATCAAATGGTTTTAAACCCACCTTAGTATATGGGTTATGCTTTGCCATTTTTTTTTCCATTATGCACCCCTACCCATTATGTTAATCCCGTTGGTATGAGGAAACTCTGAGTTGTACAGAACAGAAAGAGAATCTACCTCAGAAAGCTGGAGAAGGAAAAGAGGTGGATATTTTCAAAACTTTTTCAGTGTCAAATGAACATACCAATAACCCATGCAATGCAGAAAAAGCCATCAACATGCACAGTGATCCCAAACAATTTTCAGCATGCCCTAGGCATCCTCTAATTGTTAAAGCCTCTGTTTAGGCTGTGAGAAGGTCTTCAAGAGGCCATCCATCAAATGTATACTTGTCCAAAACATACCCGTCTCCTTCAGAGACCTCCCCTTGCTCTGTCTCCACCAGGAAACCTTCAGCGACCAGCTTTTTTACTTCTGTATCTCTGAACTCATATTGCATGTACACAGAATCTGTTACAATTAAGTTGTGACAGACTTCTAGGTCTTTTTTTTTAATGTGTATTGATTTTTCCCCCCATTCTTTGTAGATGAGTATTTCTCAGGGGAAAAAAAAATCTCTCTATATAAGTTAATGTCATAAATAAAGACAGAAAATTTAAAAATATGTATTAGGAAATCATTAGACAAGGCGCTTTGCAGCTAAATGTCTCCCTGCTCTTCTCACTGACAATATTCTCAACTGTTTTCTGGAAATAAAATAAGGAGATAATGAAAAAAAATCATGATAGAAAAGGTATATTTGAAGAAGGTGTGTTTTAAAAGCAAAAGAGGTAAGATCACTGAAACAAGTAAAGCTCAAACTCAGACTAAATTACATACAGTCTTGTGATGGTTTTGACATCTTCCCTGCCCTCATTTTTTAATACTATGACAATTTATCTCGTTTCAGTGGTAGTATTAAAATGTTGTACCACTGAAATGCAATCAGAAATGTGGCCTAGAAGTTGAAGGAACTTTGAATTGTCAGATAGTACAAGGATCATTAACCACTTTCGGGAAGAAAGGGTCCAAAAATGGATTTTGACATACGTAAAGTTGAGAATATGATTCATGAACTTGTTCTCAAGACTCTCCCTGAGTTATTTCCAGTACCCAGATGGAAGAGATTTTACCAGTTCATTTTTTTAACCAAAATCATATTTCTTGAAGGATAGGGATGGCAAAGGGCTGCAGAGAGCAGAACACTAGTTTTGTATTACAGTAAATTATTAAGATGTGACACTGTACCATTTGAAAAAATTTTAAAGGAGCCTCTTAGGTGCTGAATTGTGTTCTCTAAAATTTGTATGTTGAAACCCTCCATACCTCAGAATGAGACCATGTTTATAGAAGGGCCTTTGAAGAGGGGATTAAGATAAAATGGGGTTATTAGGATGGGCCATAATCCAATAATGCAGTATGACTTGTGTCTTTATAAGATTAGGACCTACAGAGAAACACAAGGTGCTCAGGAGCACAGAGGGACAACTGTGTGAAAAGGCAGTGAGAGCGTGGCTATCTACAAACCAAAGAGAAGGGCCTTAAGAGAAAATGACCTCTGTTGACACCTTTTTGTTGTCATTGTGTGTGTTGTATATGTGGTGCAGTGTGTGTTTTATGGCAACCCTAGCAAACTAATACAATGATGTAGAAAAAAAATTTGATTGCAAGCCTGTTCTAAATACTAACTCTGAACTTATGATCATGATTATGCTAATAACAAATTATTTTATATTTGATACTATGGTCTGAGTATTTGCATCCTCCTAAAATTTCATGTTCTGGAATTCTCACACACTCAAGATGATGGTGTTAAGAGGTAGAGCCTTTGGTGATAATAGATCATGAGGGTGGAGGCCTCGTAATGTGATTAGTGGCCCCAGAGGTATCCCTTGCCCTATTCACCTTGTGTCTACACAGTGGAAAGATGTGTCCATGAACCAGAAAATGAGCTCTCACCAGACACAGAATGTGCTGGCACCCTGATTTTGGACTTCCCAGCCAATAGAACTACGAGAAATAGATTTCTGTTGTTTGTAGTTTACCCAATCTATGGTATTTTGTTATAGCAGTCCACCTGGTTTAAGACAAGTGAAAAGTTAAAACATTTCTCTGTGGAGTTTTTTTTTTTTTGGTGTAATTAAAAAGTGAGTTTTATATATGTCTTCAATTTTCACATATTTATCATGAAATTAACTGTGTAGTTTAAATAATTTTCTACCCATGTCTACATGCTCACAATAATAGGAATGATGGAAATGGAATGATGCAATGACATTGGGAAGCATTATGTATATGTGGATATGAAACTTTAACTTTTCTTAACAAAAAAGAATCACTTTTATGTGGAAGTAGAGCTCTGAAATATGAGTAGAAGAAATGGTTTCACCAGTAGTTTAAGAAAATTTTCTTGCCTTCCTGACCCTGTTTCTTCATCAATAATCAAAGGACTGTAAAAACTAAGCTTTAATAGTCTAAAACAGAATGTGTAAGAGTGTATATTTCATTTATCTTTTCCAAAAATTTTCAACTATTTTGAAGACATGATTACAGTCAAGGGAAATATAAAATATTAATAGCTAGCATTTATTGCCCACACCATGTGTACTATGAATAACCAAGTAGATATTGTTATTTCCACTTTACATATGAGATTATTGAGGCACAGAGGAATTAATTTACCCAAGCTGTCATCTTATAAGAAAGAATTTAGCCATAAATAATCAGACCCCTGAGTCTAAACTCTTAGCTTCTATGCTTTATTGCATAAAACCTAAAATAGTTTTCATTTTTTAAAAAGCAATTGAAATGATTCATTTGCCTATAGACTTTGATTACTCTCGCTCAGACTTACCTCTTGCAATCTAAGAAAGAGCACATTGTAAAATCTAGACTTGGTCACCATATAAAGCTAAAACAAGCATGTAATGGAGGTCCACCTATAAATTATATCCATGAGAAGTAATATATTTAGCATTCTTTATTTTTTCATGTGGTCTGTCTTCCCCTTTCTGTCCAATTCTTATATGCATTAGCTCAAAAGTAGAAATGTTTGCCCCTTCTCCAGCTCACATATACAGTAAGTCTCAAGTTGGTTGAGGTTGTTTTCACTTTATGCTAATTTAATTGGTTTCTTTCTTTCTTACCTTAAAATTTTAAACCATTTTCTGACTGTTTTCCCTGTGGTTCACCACTAATCTTTCCATGTTTGTGAGATTCCAGACATGAGGCAATTTTTTCCCTCCATGTTTCTGGTTCTACAGCCAGCCCATAATATCTATCACTTCCTTCTTTTTACAACATTTGCAATTTAGCTTAAATATTGATAATCCTCTCCCCTAGCTTCATTCAAGGAGCTTTTCTCAAATTACCCAGATTCTGCTATTTACCACAAGTTATGAAATTCCTATGTAGTAGGATTTTGAACTGTGAAATTTACACTCCAGCTTCCTTAAAAGATGCCAAATAAATGTCTGGTAAAAAGCATTATTTTCTATTCTAAAAGTAGGATTTGGATATAGATTTTTCTAGAAAATGTAATTGCTTCTTTATGTGAATATCCTTTTGTTAGTACAAGATTTTTTCATATTTCATACTTTTTTAATATCTGCAAAACTGACATACTCTTCATCCATATGTGACCTTTTGAACTTTGGGGGGGGTAAAATTTTCGTGTCATTAATGTGGATTTTATTTGTCAATTTTCTATTTGCAATACATTGACTATTTTTCAGGGTATATAAAATAATTGACCACTGTCCTCAAGGAACTTAGTTAAAATAGAAAATTTGCCTTAATGTTGAGGTTGCTTCTAGCCCTGTGAAAATTAGAAAATTTTTCAGTACAAATACTATTTAATAGTTTTCACAAAATCAGTTTCTGTTGTTTTAAAGCAGATGTCTTCTTAATGACTACTAGAGGATTTTTTATTAGTGTTATAAACATGATTAGAAGCATGGTAGATTGAAATGCAACTTTGCAGTGATTGGTCCTGTGTGCATTTACCTTCTGAAGGAAAGTATTTTTAGTGTTACTGGCATGGTAGCATCAGTTGTGATGGAAAAGCCAACATCTGACAGAAACTACCAAAACAAAAACAGAAAACCCCAGTTTGACATAGCTAAAACTCACTCACCTACTCTACTCTCTTTCATTCCCTCAACAAATATTTTTTCAAGGCAGGCCTACTATATGCCAGTTTTAAAAGTTATAGACATTTGGGCTACTAGGTTAATGCACAAAAGAAATGCCTGCCCCTTTAGTGCTGACATTGCAACAAGGGGAAACAGAAAATAAAAAATAAATATGACATCTGCAGTATGTCAGGAGGTGACAGGGGACATCAGAGTATTTTTTTTATCGAGTAAAGCCTATTAATTTAAAAAATAGGCTAGGATAATAGGAGGAGACAGTCTGAGGGACTAGCATTTTGCAAATTTCAATAGTGAGATCAAGTTAAGCCTCAGTAAAGTGAGGGTTTTTTTTTATTAGAGTTTAGTTGATCTATAGTGTTGTGTCAATTTCTGCTGTACAGTATAGTGAGCCAGTCATGTATATCTATAGACATTCTTTTTCTCATATTATCTTCTATCATGTTCTCTCCCAAAAGATCAGATATAGTTCCATGTGCTATACGGTGGGACCCATTGCTTATCCATTACAAATGTAATAGTTTGCATCTACCAACCCCCAAATCCCCATCCATCCCACTTCCTCCCCCTTGCCCCCTGGTCACCACAGGTCTGCTCTTCCTGTCCTTGATCTATTTCTATTTTGTCGATAGGATCATTTGTGCAATATTTTAGATTCCACATGTGAGTGATGTCATATGGTATTTGTCTTTTTCTGACTTACTTTGCTCAGTATTAGAATCTCTAAAGTGGCATATTTGAGTGAAGGAGGGAGCTAGATGGCTGTCATGAGGAAGAGAATTCCAGGCAGAGAGAATAGCCAGTGCAAAGATCTAATGGAGGGAAGAACCCAAATGTTTAAGAAAGAGTAAGGGGGATACTGTGGCTAGAATGAAGTGAACGGAGAGATAGAGGTAGGAAGGTGACTCAGAGGTGTAAGGGGGTGGGGCTGGGGAGAGCATGTAGGGACATTGAATCCTAATGAAGTCAGGGAGCCAACTGCAGAGTGTTGAATGAAGTGGGGGGTATGTTCTTACATTTTTAAACACTATTTTTTTTGGTGATCAAACAGACTGTGGGGGTGACAAGGAGAGCAACAGGGAAACTAAGGAGAAGATGACCGTTGTGAGGTGAGAGATGATGGTGACAATGACCAGGATGCTGACAGGTTCAGCCAAGGTAATGAAAAGCAGTCAGATTCTGGAGACACATAGAGGGAGAAAGACAGACAGACAGATAACCCCCCCCACACACACACACATAGTTAACCTCTTTTTCCCTACATTTTATTATGAAAAATGTAAGTGTAGAAAAAAATTAGAATAGTACAATCAGTATTCATTACCCAGCACCTAGATGTAACATTTACTATTTTGTCATATTTATTTTGGGGAAATATTTGAAAATGGCAGATATCATATCTTCGTCTTGCAATACTTTATAATCTGAAAAACAATAATGCTGTTATATCACTTACATTCACTTACACATCCAGTATATTTACAAATTTTGTGATTTTTAAAGAATATATCCTTTACAAGATATGGTATGTGTATGTGATTCCAAGTCTAGATTTAATTCATTTTCTTGCATTGAATTGGAGTGTTAAATCTCTTTTAATTTAGAGCAGTTGCTTATTTTGTTTGTCATTACATGTTTTTACTGTAGAGTCTTTGTCTTGTAGAAAATTACATCCACTTGACTTTCCTAATCATTATAGAGGTATTATTTAACTGTTCCTAGATTTCCTATTAATTGGAAGGTAAATTTAAGTCATGATTAGATCACATTGTTGACAGGGAGACTTCATTGGTAAGGCTATAAACTTGATAATTTAATATATCAAGAAGCATCTAATGCTATAGTATCCAATTATTAGAAATGCAAGAATAATAAACAGAGGTTACTCAAAATATTCCTTTGCTCTGAGTTATTTTAGCATTCGCAAACATCTAGATTATTTTGTTTCCATTTGTTTTCAGTTTTAGATTTTTTGTTTGGTTTTGGGTTTTTTTGTTTTTTCTTTTTTTTTAAACTCTTTGGAATATGTAAAGAGTGTCATGGTTCAAAAGTCAAAACTGTACTAACAGATATTAAGTCTTGCTTCCATTTCTATCTGCCCTACTCTTTACTCTTCTACCACTATAGACAAGGGCTTAACAATATTTGTAAAGGGCCAGAAAATAAATTCTGTAGACATTGCAGACCTTATGGTCTCCATAGAAACTACTCACCTCTGCTACTGTAGTGAGAAGACAGGTATACAATACGTAAAAAAGTGGGTGAGGCTGTGTTACAGTACTTTATTTACTAAGGCAACCAGGAGACTGTTTGGAGCATGGGCCACAATTTGTGGAACACTTACAGACAGATAAGCATTTTTTAAATTTATCTTTTCTTTTTATTCTTCCTATGTTTCTTCTTGCATCTTATTTTTCTTCCTTAAAAATAACATAGTGTATGGTTGTACATTTTGTTAATTTTTTTAAAGTGATACAGACACACAGAGAATCACACATATGCACAGTATCCATGCTTGATATCTTCCTTCTTCCCTTTACAACCTGTATAATACTTCATTGTGTGAATATGTCAGGGTTTATCCAATCAGTCTTTTACTGAGCATTTGTATTGTTTTTAATCTTTTGCTATTACAAATAACAACTGAGTGACCATGGCATATGATATGATTAAATATCATAAACCAATATATACATATGTGTATATATATATACATACATATATGTATATACTTAGGTAAGTCATATATATATATATATGACTATTATCTAATAGTAGAATTGTTGGATCTAAAGGGAAACACGTTTGTAGTTGTGTACAGTATTGCAAATGCCTCTTCACATGGGTTGCACCACTTTGCACCCTCATAATCTAATATGACCATGGTAATTTTTCTATAGCATTCTAACAGACTGTGCCATCAAGCTTTTAAACTTTAGCCCCCATGATGTATAAGAAATAGTATCGCCCTGTAGTTTTAGTTTTCATTTGTCTTATTGAATGAAATTAAACATCTTCATATATTGAAGGGCCATTAGCTGTTCTGATTCTATGAACTGTCACTTCTTTTTGCTCTCTTTTTATTGAGTTCCTTTACTTTGGGTTTCTTTTCAACTTAGAGCAAACTGAGCTTCGTAACTAATGTGTCTGATATGTGAAAAAATAGATATATCAAGTATAACTCTAAGGTCTTTGTATTCAACAATCAGAAAGGTAAAGCTGCCTTGAAGTGAAATGGGAAAGAGTGTGATCAGAGCAGGTCAAGGCATTGAGATTTCTATTTTGAACAATGTTGAGTTAAAGCTGTGTATGAGACATCCAAATAGAGAAATGGAGAAGTATATGGACATAGGAGTTTGGGTATGGTAGAGAGACCGGTACTAGAGATGAAAAGCTAGGAATCATTTAAGTAGAAATGCTAATGAGTGCCATGGAGATTGATGAGGTCATAAAGCAAGTATGGGCAGAGAAGAGGAGAAAACCAAGGATTAAGTCCTGAGTCTTTGGCATCAGACGTTATGTAGAAGAGGAAGCTCCAATATAGTATCGATGAAGTAGAGAAAAACTAGGAGAATATAGAGCACTGAAGCCAGGTCAAGAATCTATATCAAAGAAAAATGACAGTTCCCATCGTGGCTCAGTAGTAACAAACCCAACTAGTATCCATGGAGGTGCAGGTTGATCCCTGGCCTCCCTCAGTGGGTTAAGGACCCAGCATTGCTATTAGCTGTGGGATAGGTCGCAGATGGGACACAGATCTGGCATCGCTGTGGCTATGGCGTAAGTTGGCAGCTGTAGCTCTGATTCCATCCATAGCCTGGGAATTTCCATATGCCACTAGTACATCCCTAAAAAGCAAGAAGAAAAAAGAAAAAAAAAAGAAGAATGCTGGTGATAAAATCCAAGAAATGAAGTGAGGATGGATAATTTAGCATTAAGTTGAAAGTTCTCTTCTCTTGCAATTTCCAGAGCTGTTTTCCTCCATTCCAATTTTTGCCTGGCTGGCTTTTTGCCACCTTTAACCAATATTGCACAGTGAGACTTTCTCTAGACTCCTAGACAAGTGCATGAGCATTATTTGCTATCTGGGGTCCCAGAATTCTGCTTGTATAGCTGCCGGCCTACACCACAGCCACAGCAAAGCAGCATCTGAGCCATGTCTTTGACTTAGTCCACATCTCAAGCAATGCAGGATTCTTAACCCACTGAGTGAGGCCAGGGATCGAACCCATGTCCTCAGGGTTACTAGTCAGGTTCATTAACCAATGAGCCATGTGGGAACTCCAGAATTCTGCTTTATATAATATATGTCTCTCTTAAAAAATATTATCTTTCTCTTACCCTGGAATAGATGCTCCCTGAGGTCAGGAGCCATTACTATTTTTTTGCAGCTGAACTCCAAGGTGATTTTGTGGCTAGACAGAACTAAAATATTTGTTGACTAAATACCATTTTATATATATATGTGTCACTTTGTATAGTATCCACAAATGTGCTTTATTTAATCACCCACTCTTTATTTAGTGCCGTAAGGACTTTTTCATAAAAAAATTATGTATACTGGATGTTTTAATGATAGAGTATTATGCCATTTTGAGATGAGTTGTCAATAGGGGATATTGTTAGTTATACAACACCGATGGAAAATGATGGTTTTATAAATTTTAAAAAAGGTGTCAGGAAATAAGAGTAAATCTTCTGTGCATAGCTCTTTGTGAGCATAAGCATCTTCCTAAAAAAAGTTCTATGTAAATCTCCCTGGAAAAAATGTAAAATTACTCCATACTCTAAAATGCCTATTAGTTAAATGTTGAACACAGAGTCTTTGAAAATCAGACCTGTTATTTGACTAAAGCATTTCCCTTTTTGAAAGCAGGATAGTAATGGCACCATGGTCATCCAGGTGGTAAAATCTTGCCACTTGAGGGTTTATACAACATTGATTATTAACTTAAAATTATATAATCCTAAAATCCCCAGTTTTGACTGTGGGTAGAGCAAAGTTTTAGGGAGTACTGATGTAGAAAAGGGTAGAGAAATGTATGAAAACAGGAGATATGAGGCTTCATAGAAAAGAGGTATTGATGCTGACTGAGGTGAGTGAAACTATGAAATGCATATCTAGATGTTTAAAACAGAACTGTCCTCATCAGTGTGCAACCTTGTGTGGGTGCACAGGGCTCCACACGTAGAAGGGCTGCATGTTTGGTTACATGTTCTGATCTTGGCACCTTATTAATACTTGAACAACTTGAACAAAAGCCCCTTCATTTTCATTTTGCACTTGGCCTCACCAATTCTGTGGCCAGTCTTGAGGACAGATAACTGTGAGAGGAATCACTATAAGAAAGTTAAGAGAAAATGCGAGCAAAGGATTATTAGGAGGCTGTGAGTTCAGTCTTATTAGAGTAAAAGGGTTGTACAGAAGCAAGAGCACTTTCCTAAAGGAAGACATGAATTCCAACAACAGAGTGTGACTCATTTCTCCTCTGTCACCTGTCCATCCATATGCTAACTCATTAGTTCTAATATAATACTAAGCTTACGAAGCTGCAATTTATAACATCTACATCTATCGGTATGCATTTTAATTACTGGGTTCTGATTTACACAGTGTGCATTGCTGCAATGCTAATAATTTTAAGGACTCAGGATTCATTTCATCATGAACGAGTTATGCAAATAAAATAAAATGACTTGGGAGAGGGAGACAGAGAGGAAAAGTTACATGAAGAAAGCTCCAGGAACCTGTATTGATTGCTTGCTATAGCTGTCTTCTAGAATATCCTACCCAAATGTCTTGTGACTTCCTGATTCTCCAGGGCAATACATTTGGTGTCCTCAACAAAGCTCTTAAGTATTTATCAGTAATTGTGCATTGTCAAATTACTATTATGTGGCTAATATCCACAGCCAAGCTATGTTTATTCTATATCTTGCACACAAATGTGAAACAGTGAAGAAATATGCTATCATAACATGGAGCATGACATGACAGACAATGCTCATTTTAATAAGAATTGACCAGGAGGCATATGTCAAAGTTATTGTCCAAATGTATCTCATTTTAAAATTCAATAATTTCTCATACTTTGTACTAACTTCAGATAAATATTATCAGTAATAATACCATAGCATGTAGTACTTTCAGACAGATAATTATTCATATAGTGGCATAACAAAAAAACCTAAGCTTGGAGTTCCTGTCATGACTCAGTGGTTAATGAATCCAACTAGGAACCATGAGGTTGTGGGTTTGATCCCTGGTCTTGCTCAGTGAGTTAAGGATCCGGCATTGCCATAAGCTATGGTGTAGGTCGCAGACACAGCTCAGATCCCATGTTGCTATGGCTCTGGCGTGGGCTGGCGGCTACAGCTCTGATTAGATCCCTAGCCTGGGAACCAATATATGCCACTCATATAGTCATCTGATCTTTAACATAGGGGCAAAGACAGGTCTATAGAGAATGAATAGTCTTTTCAAAAAATAGTACTGGAGAAAAATGGAAAAAAATTAATACAAACAAAGATCTTATGTAAAAATTAACCCAAAAAGGGTCATAGATATAAAAATAAATGTAAAATTATAAAAATCTTATGTATACTAATAATAAACTATCAGAAAGAGAAATTAATAAACCAATTCCACTCTAATTTCATCAAAAAGAATAAAATATCATGCAATAAAATTAACTAAGGAGATGAAAGACATATACACAGAAAACCCTAAGACATTAATGGAAGAATTTGAAGAAGACACAAATAAATGGAAAGATATTTCATATTTATGGAGGAAGAATGAATATTAAACTATTCATATTACCCAAAGCAATCTACAGATTCAATGCAATTCCTATAAAAATTCCAATGGCATTTTTCACACAAATAGAGGAAACAATCTTGAAATTTGTGTGGAACTGCAGAAGATCCCAAATAACAAGTCATCTTCAACAAGAAGAATGAAGCTTGAAGTATCACAGTCTCTGATCTCAGAGTATATTTTAAAGCTATACTAATCAAAATAGTATCGTATTAGCATACAACAGACAATTGAACAAAATAGAGAACCAGGAATAACCCACATATGTATAGTCAGTTCACTTATGACAAAGGAGATAAAAACATACAATAGAGAAAAGATAGGCTCTTGATAAATGGTTTTGAGATAACTGAACAACCACATGCAAAAGAAGGAAATTGGACTGCTATCTTAACACCATAGACAAAATTATTAAATACTTGTCTGTTAGATGGGAAACCATAAAACTCAAAAAAAATTGGGGTGAGGAGTTCCCAATCCGACTAGGAATCATGACATTGTGGGTTTGATCCCTGGCCTCCCTGGCCTTTCTCAGTGGGTTAAGGATCTGGCATTGCCATGAGCTGCGGTGTAGGTCGCAGATATGGCTCAAATCCCACACTGCTGTGGCTCTGGCGTAGGCCAGTGGCTACAGCTCCAATTAGACCCCTAGCCTGGGAACCTCCATATGCTGTGGGAAGCAGCCCTTGAAAAGGCAAAAAGACCAAAAAAAAAAAATGGCGTGACATGAATGAGCCTTAAAAATGTATGCTGCTGGGAGATGAAAGCCACTTTGAAAGGGGTATATATTCTATGATTCCAAATATATGACATTGTGAAAAATGGTGAAACTTAGACAGTAGAAAAAAAATCAGGGTGTTCCCTTGTGGCTCAGTGTATATGAATCTGACTAGTAGCTATGAGGATGCAGGTTCAGTCCCAGGACTCACTTAGTGGATCAGGGATCTGGTGTTGCTGTGAGCTGTGCTGTAGGTTGCAAACATGGCTTGGATTCTGTGTTGCTATGGCTTTGATGTAGGCCAGCAGTTGTAGCTCTGATTCATCCCCTAGCCTGGGAACTTCCATATGTCATGGGTGTGGACCTATAAAAAGAAAAAAAAATCTGTGGTTTAGGCAAGAGATAGAGGAGAAATAAATAGGTGGAGCACTGAGGATTTTGAAGGCAATGAAACTATTCTGTGTGATACTGTAATTGTGGATATATGACATTACCCTTCTGGCAAAACCTAGGGACTAGAAAGCATAAAGAATGATCCCTAAAGTAACCTATAGACTGCAGTTCACAATAATGTATCATTGATTCATCAAATGTATCACATTAATGTAAGATGTTGATTATAGGGGACAGTGTGCAGGGGTTGAATAGGAGAATGGGTTGAAATAAATAAAATCTCCAGCCTGGTGTAGTGCATTAAAAGATCTGGCTTTGCCTAAGCTATCACATAGGTTGTAGTTTCTGCTGGAATTCAATCCCTGGATGGGAACTTCCATATGTCACTGATATGGCCATAAATAAACACAAAAACAAACAAAAAACTGTCATGGCATTCTAAGAAAAGATATCATATTGGTTATTTAGACTAAAAAACTTGAATTATACTATACATAATATTACATTTGATTCTAAGAATTATACTTTTAAGAATGGAAAATATGTAAAGAAGGAAATATATATCTTAAGAATTAAGGTATAGTATAAATACCAACATATTTGAATCAGAAACTGGTTTTGACCCTAGCCCTGTAGCTTATTAACCTTTTAAATTAGTTGAATCTTTTTATCTCTTGGGACTCACAAAAAGATAGAGAAAACATCAGAAAGAGAAATTAAGGAAACAAACCCATTTACCATCATACCAAACAGAATAAAATACCCAGGAATAAACTTATTTAAGAGGGAAAAAACCTGTACACTGAAAACTATAAAATTCCAGTGAAAGAAATTGAAGACACAAACAGAAAGATTTATCATGTTCTTGAGTTTGAAGAATCAATGTTGTTGAAATGACAAAACTACCCAAAACAATCTACAAATGCAATGTAATCCCTATCAAATTACCAGTGGCATTTCCAGAGAACTAGAACAAAAAAATATTTAAATCTGTATGGAAACACAAAAGACCCCTAATAGCCAAAACAACCTTGAAAACTAAGGGAAATGCTGGAGGATGCATGCTCTCTGACTCCAGACAATACTGCAAAGCTACAGTCATCAAAGTAGTATGGTATTGGTACAAAAACAGACACATAGATCAATGGAACAGGATAGAGAGCCTAGAAACAAACCCACACACTTAGGATCAAAACTATATAACAGAGAAAAGAAAATCTCTTCAATAAAGTGGTGCTGGGCAAATTGGACAGCTACATGTAAAAGAATGAAATTAGAACATTCTCTAATACCATATACAAAAATAAGCTCAAAATTGATTAAAGACCTGAATATTAGACCTGTTACTATAAAACTCCTAGAGGAAAACATGGACAAGACACTCTTTGACATAAATTGCAGCAATATTTTTGTGGTTGTGTATCCCAAATTAATGGAAACAAAAGCAAATTTTTTTTTTAAGAAAATGAGACCTTATTAAGTTCAAGAGCTTTTTCAGAGCAAAGAAAACCAGAAACAAACAAAAAAAACCAACATGTGGAATGGGAGAAAATACTTACAAATGATATGACCAACCAAGGGTTAATTATCAAAATATACAGATAGGCTTATACAGCTAAATATCAAAAACTGCACAAAAGACTTAAATAGACTTTTTTTTTTTCAAAGAAGAAATACATATGTTCAATGGGCACATGAAAATCTGCTCATCATTGTTACTTATTAGAGAAAGTCAAAATTGCAGTGAGGTATCACCTCACATCTGTCAGAATGGCTGTCATCATAAGGTTTATAAACAATAAATGCTGGGGAGGGCATGGAGAAAACGGAACCCTCCTCCACTGTTCATGGGAATGTAAATTGGTGCAGCCACTATGGAAAACAATATGGAGGTTCCTAAGAAACAATATCTACCATATGATCCAGCGATCTCACTCCTGGGCATATATTTGGAAAAGATGAAAACTCTAATTTGAGAAGAAACATGCACACAAATATTCATAGCAGCACTATTTACAATAGCCAAGATGTGGAAGCAACCTAAATGTCCATCAACAGATGAATGGATAAAGATGTGGTGTGTGTATATATATATATAAAATGGAACATTACTCAGCCATAAGAAAGAATGAAATAATGCCATTTGCAGCAACATGGATGAAGCCAGCGATTACCACACTAAGTGAAGTAAGTCTGACGGAGAAAGACAAATATCATAAGATATCCCTTACATGTGGAATCTTAAAATGCAGGTACAAATGAACTTATTTACAAAAAGACTCACAGACATAGAAAACAACTTACGGTCAGATACCAAAGGGTTAGGAGGGAGGAATAAATTAGGAGGTTGGGATTAACACATCTACTACTATATGCAAAATGGGTAAACAACAAGACTTCTCAAGCACAGGGAACTATATTCTATATTTTATAATAAGCTATGATGGAAAATACTCTGAAAAAGAAAATGTATAGCTGAATCACTTAACACCCAAAACATTGTAAATCAATTTTAATCAAAATTTTTTCTGAAGATAAAAGATACATAATGATGCATAGAGAGGTTTTCCTGGAGGAAAGGGCTAGCAAGCTTCAGAAGAGGCCTCATGGGGAATTTGTCCAGCTTAGGAACTTTTCTTACAGGCTCAGAAAGATGAAAATGTGGGCAATGGCTCTTCTGAGAAGGATGTGGAAATGCAAACATCTCCTTTGTCATTTAGGAAAGGAAGTGGCCATTTAAAGTTAAGATCATTCAAAGGTCTATGACAGCCCATTTTCTTAATAAAGAAGAAAAATAAATCATTCTTAGAAGATTCTTTGGAGGATATGATCTTAATCAGACCAAAGAGAGTTCAACAAATTGAAAGTATAGCAGTGACAGGAAAAATGTCTTAAGTCTTCTATTTCCCATTGAGCATGGCCTTTCTATGAGACCAGTTACACATGGCCCATTAGCCAAAGGGGCTCCTCATTACTGTGTGACTGTGTCTGTATTTGCTCTGCGGTCCTCTTTTTCCTACATTCCCATAGCTCATCAAACCTCCTTTTTAGTAATGTCTTATTTCTTTAGTTTGGCGAGCATATCTTCTATTAGGAGGGGAGCTTGCTCAAAAGGAGCTTTTGCATATCTAAGCTCTTATAGACTCTTGCTGATAGAACTGTGGGTTTTTTTTTTCTTGAGTTTAACTTTTTTTTTTAATTTTATTGGACTGCAGTTGACTTATAAAGTTATATTATTTTCAGGTGTACAGCAAAGTAAATCATTTGTACATGTACATATATCCTTTCCTTTTCAGGTTCTTGTCCCATATAGGTTACCACATAGTACTGAGTAAATTTCCCTGTGCTATACAGTAGGTGCCCATAACCCATCTATTCTATATAAAGTAGTGTGTAAACAAAAAGGCAAAAAAAAAGTTTGCAGATGAAGTGACTGGCAAGGGATTGATTTCCAAAATATATAGATATCTCACACAACTTTATATTAAAACCACAAAAACAACAACAAAAAAGCAACCCAATTAGAATTGTGTTTTAACTATGAGTTCCTTTATTTGACTACTCGAGTTCAGGTTAACCACTCCTCTTCTTCACTACATGAGTTCAGATCTTGGCTCTCCACTTCCTATCACTTACTTCTCCTATCAACTTTGACCTTGGGTAATTTGCTTTACTTTCTAAGCCTTAGTTTCCCTGCTGCTAAATTGTAATAGTAATGATGACCATTTTGCCTTAGCTTTTATGCATTTGAATGATATTATTCAAACATAGCACATAGCTCAGTTTGGGCTAACAATTAAACACCCAAAAAATATTTTTTTTTTTTATTATAAAGAGAGAGCATATTTCCAAGTTTGGAGAGATGCCTTTACCTTTTCTTTTCAAGACATGGATCAAAATTATGGCTATACTGTTTTTCAGGAAAAAGTGTTTTGATCACCATTCCTTGTTTCCTCAGAATCAGCATCTAGACTTTGGAATGCCAGGACTCTCCCTGTGGTTGGGTGGGGTTCAGTTCTAGCTTCAAAGCAGGATACTCTAATTCATATACTACCAAATATGAGTCAAGCAATACACCAAAATGCCCTTGTTCACAGTGAACAAATGAATAATTCAGGTACCATATTTACAGTAATAAGATAGCTGACATGACTTATTCAAAATGAACTTGGATATGGGAGGATGAGTCTGAGCATGAAACCAATGGAAAAGAGTGAGTACTGAGTAGCATCTGAACCTTTGGATAAAGCCTGGCCCAAAAGTATTTGGGCTTTTCTTTTCTTTTTCTTTTTTTTAATATTGTTGTTTTTTGGTTTTTTATTTTCCCACTGTACAGCAAGGGGATCAAGTTATCCTTACATGTATACATTACAATTACATTTTTTCCCCCACCCTTTGTTCTGTTGCAACATGAGTATCTAGAGAAAGTTCTCAATGCTACTCAGCAGGATCTCCTTGTAAATCTATTCTAGGTTGTGTCTGATAAGCCCAAGCTCCCGATCCCTCCCACTCCCTCCCCCTCCCATCAGGCAGCCACAAGTCTCTTCTCCACGTCCATGATTTTCTGAGGAGATGTTCATTTGTGCTGGATATTAGATTCCAGTTATGAGTGATATCATATGGTATTTGTCTTTGTCTTTCTGGCTCATTTCACTCAGCATGAGATTCTCTAGTTCCATCCATGTTGCTGAAAATGGCATTATGTCATTCTTTTTTATGGCCGAGTAGTATTCCATTGTGTATATATACCACATCTACCACATCCTCCTAAATCAATTATCTGTTGATGGACATTTGGGTTGTTTCCATGTCCTGGCTATTGTGAATAGTGCTGCAATGAACATGCACGTGCATGTGTCTTTTTCAAGGAAAGTTTTGTCTGGATAGATGCCCAAGAGTGGGATTGCAGGGTCATATGGAAGTTCTATGTATAGATTTCTAAGGTATCTCCAAACTATTCTCCATAGTGGCTGTACCAGTTTACATTCCCACCAACAGTCCAGGAGGGTTCCCTTTTCTCCACACCCTCTCCAGCACTTGTTATTTGTGGATTTATTAATGATGGCCATTCTGACTGGTGTGAGGTGGTATCTCGTGGTAGTTTTGATTTGCATTTCTCTAATAATCAATGATGTTGAGCATTTTTTCATGTGTTTGCTGGCCATCTGTATATCTTCCTTGGAGAACAGTCTATTCAGGTCTTTTGCCCATTTTTCCATTGATTGATTGGCTTTTTTGCTGTTGGGTTGTATAGGTTGTTTGTATATTCTAGAGATTAAGCCCTTGTCGGTTGCATCATTTGAAACTATTTTCTCCCATTCTGAAAGTTGTCTTTTTGTTTTCTTTTGGGTTTCCTTTGCTGTGCAAAAGCTTTTCAGTTTGATGAGGTCCCATGGGTTTATTTTTGCTCTTATTTCTATTGCTTTGGGAGACTGACCTGAGAAAATATTCATGATGTTGATGTCAGAGAGTGTTTTGCCTATGTTTTCTTCTAGGAGTTTGATGGTGTCCTGTCGTATATTTAAGTCTTTCAGCCATTTGGAGTTTATTTTTGTGCATGGTGTGAGGGTGTGTTCTAGTTTCATTGCTTTCCATGCAGCTGTCCAGGTTTCCCAGCAATGCTTGCTGAATAGACTTTCTTTTTCCCATTTGATGTTCTTGCCTCCCTTGTCAAAGATTAATTGACCATAGGTGTCAGGGTTTATTTCCGGATTCTCTATTCTGTTCCATTGGTCTGTCTGTCTGTTTTGATCCCAGTACCACACTCTTTTGATGACTGTGGCTTTGTAGTATTTCTTGAAGTCTGGTAGAGGTATGTCTCCTGCTTGGTTTTTGTTTCTCAGGATTGCTTTGGCGATTCTGGGTCTTTTGTGGTTCCATATAAATGTTTGGATTGTTTGTTCTAGTTCTGTGAAAAATGTCATGGGTCATTTGATAGGGATTGCATTGAATCTGTAGATTGCTTTGGGTAGTATGGCCATTTTTACAATATTGATTTTCCCAATCCAGGAACATGGAATATCTTTGCATTTCTTTACATCTTCTTTGATTTCTTTGATTAAAGTTTTATAGTTCTCGACATATAGGTCCTTTACCTCCTTGGTCAGGTGTATTCCGAGGTATTTGATTTTGTGAGGTGCAATTTTAAAAGGTATCGTATTTTTGTATTCCTTTTCTAATATTCCATTGGTGGTATAGAGAAATGCGACTGACTTCTGAATGTTAATCTTATATCCTGCTACTTTGCTGAATTTATTAATCAGTTCAAGGAGTTTTTGGGTTGAGTCCTTAGGGTTTTCTATGTATAGTATCATGTCATCTGCATACAGTGACAGTTTGATCTCTTCTCTTCCTATATGGATGCCTTTTATTTCTTTTGTTTGTCTCATTGCTGTGGCTAGGACTTCCAAAACTATGTTGAAGAGCAGTGGTGAGAGTGGGCATCCCTGTCTTATTCCAGATTGGAGTGAGAAGGCTTTCAGTTTTTCCCCATTGAGTATTATATTTGCTGTGGGTTTATTGTAAATGGCTTTGATTATATTCAGGAATGTTCCCTCTATACCCACTTTGGCGAGGGTCTTGATCATGAATGGATGTTGGACTTTGTCAAATGCTTTTTCTGCGTCTATTGAGATGATCATATGATTTTTGACTTTTTTTTGTTAATGTGGTGTATGATGCTGATTGATTTGCATATGTTGAACCATCCTTATGAACCTGGGATGAACCCAACCTGGTCATGGTGTATAATTTTTTTGATATGTTGTTGGATTCGGTTGGCTATGATTTTGTTGAGAATTTTTGCATCTATATTCATCAATGATATTGGGCGATAGTTTTCTTTTTTGTTGGTATCTCTGTCTGGTTTTGGAATGAGGGTGATGGTGGCATCATAGAATGTCTTTGGGAGTATTCCTTCTTCTTCAACCTTCTGAAAGAGTTTAAGGAGGATGGGCACCAATTTCTCCTTATATGTTTGATAGAAAAAGGCAAAAAGGCAAAAAAAAATATGTCTGTATATTTTAATCCCAGTTAAATGAACTCTTTTGTCCAGCTCTAATTTCATTGGCTATTTTTCAATTAAAAACTACTGAAATTTGAATTAACAATGTACCCTGATAAATTATTACATTCATATAAAATAGTCTCAAAGAGTGGTCACACTAGGATTTAGTAAACAAGTAGTTAATATTAAAAATTTTCTCAGAGGCTAGTTACATGGAATAAATATGTAAGACTGAGGAGTTCCTGTTATAGTACAGCAGAAGTAAACCCAGCTAGTTTCCATGAAGGTGCAGGTTTGATTCCTGGCCTCGCTCAGGGGGTTAAGGATCCAGCATTGCCATGAGCTGTGGTGTAGGTTGCAGATGTGGCTTGGATCCTGCATTGCTGTGGCTGTGGCATAAGCTGGCATTCGTGGCTCCAATTTGACCCCTAGCCTGGGAACTTCCATATGCCATGTGTGAAGCCCCGGGGGGGGGGGAAGGTAAGGTTGACAGAAGAATATTTGAATGAGAGGCTCCTATTCCTTTTTTTTTTCCCTCTCTCTCTGTTTCTTTTCTAGTTTTTTTTTTTTTTTCATCTCTCCTCCTTGCCACCAAGGTCATCATACCGAACCTGGTCCTTAGTAAGCATAATACAGTAGTGCTTCATGAAAAGTATCTCTTTTTCTATTAAAACCTAGTTTTCACTGTTTCCTTTTCTAAGAATCTTGCAAGAAAACACATGTGATAGCATCTCCAATTAATTAAGTTCATGTAATTGTGTTAATGGCTTAGGATTTTGTTTGTTTTTTTCATATTTTAAAATTTGTCTCCTGGAAGTATTTGTTTTTTGAAAGAAATCTCCTGGAAACTTGAAGACAATATCATAGATTAAATTATGACTTGTAGAAATTTATGAGTCCTGAGAGAGAGTTACATTATGAAAGCTTATGGGGAAGGAATCTTTTGTAACATTTCTCAAATTGCTGCAGATACACACCCTCCCTTCTGTTTACCTATAATATAGATCTTAATTCAAAACCACTAAACTTTTTAAATAGTGTTATTCATAGCATGAAGTCTCCATAATGTAAAATAAAGAAGAAAAGAAAAAAAGAAAAGGAGGAAATAGAATGTGAACAGATGAGTAATATATTTGTCTTTCAGAGGAATTCATGGCTCAGATACAATGTCACTGAGATTTCAAACCTAGCACATTAGTAACAGCACAAAATAAATGAAATATGAGATGAACATGACAAATTTGATTTATTCCAGGCAGAAATTTACCAACTGAGCGATAGCTATTGTTATATAAAATTATAAATGCTATCATAACATGCTAGAAAAGATAAACGGTCTCTTATTCACTTTGATTTTCCATGTCTAAACTTAAACTGGAAAAATACTTTCCATTTATGTGCATTTAAGGTTAAATTCTATAACCAAAGTAAAAATAAGCACAAAAAATGGAGTTTGATTTAAGCAGTGCTGCTAAACCTCCTCCTTGCCATTCCAATAGAAGTGATTCTTTGCTTGGTTAGGATTCAAGACCTTTGATCATTATCAGATTGTTTATTTAATTATTTTTGGATTAAACTGTTTTTTTGCCTCATTCAATTCTAAGCTCATTTAAATGAAGCCAAGGTCTTAACTGTTTTCTGGACATGTTATATAGTTTTCTCTCTCAGGTAACTTCTCTCCATGAAGTGCTTGCCCTTGGAGAAATTTTTGCACATTCCCCAAGGAAATAGGAGGAGGGACTTAGTAAAAAGGTTAGTGGATGAATCAGTAGTTGAAGCATCTTCAAATATTTAATAGGCCTCTAAGGTATTATAGATGGCTGTAGATCTGTTTGACTGCTATTACCAATTTTTGGTGGCTAATTTGCTTCATCAAAGAAATGGAATCTTTGCTGGCCTATGCAAAATATGCTTAAACTTTCATTACTGACATTTCCACTGGTGAAATAACCAGTGTAATTATTACAATTATCCATGGGTATGGCTAAATGGAGTCAAAGTTTGTAAAATGACTGGGAATTTCTTTAAAAGTTCAGAACTTTTAGCGCTTCTCATATAAAATCCTCATTGAGGCCAATCACATATTTGTGCAAAGAAGCTTAAATAAAACATTTGGGTTTAGGCATTTATAGACTCATCAACAATAAAAACCTAAGTCAATGTGTTTTAGTCATGAAATATATTTAATATGCACACTAGACATTAAGGAACACATGTCTCTTTCTGATAGGGAGTTAGATGTGGTTGGCAAAATACATTGTATTAGTTATGATTCTTAGAGTCAAAGTGATAGGAACAAACTCAAGCTAATGTAAAAGCAGCAAGTGCAATTTATTGGCTAATATTGTCAGAGGAAATATTGGACACCCAACCCAAGAAGAAATGCAGGCATGTTGCTTAGTGCCAGGTACACCTGGAATCAGGCAACCAGATGCCATTTTGGTACATCCTCAGTCTTTTATCTGTGTTCCTCTCTTTCATTCAGACTAGTTTTATCCAAAGGGCAGTGTTGGAAAAGAAACCACTCTAACTAGTTCCAATAGAAAATTATTTGCTGCATTTATTAAATAACTTATGGATTAATGTGGAAGCTGCAAAAAGAGTTAGGCTGAATTTCTAGGAACCAGAAGTCAACACTATAGTTGCTGGCTACAAAACTTTCTGTTTCTGACCCGATCTGAATAAGTAAGACACAGAGTTCCCATCGTGGCTTAGTGGAAACAAATTTGACTACTATCCATGAGGACACAGTTTCAATCCCTGCACTCACTCAATGGGTTAAGGATCCAATGTTGCCATGAGCTCTGGGGTAGTTTGCAGACATGGCTTGGATATAGCATTACTGTGGCTGTGGCATAGGCCAGCAGCTACAGCTCTGATATGACCCTTAGCCTGGGAACCTCCATATGACGCAGACATGGCCCTAAAAATAAAAATAAAATAAAATGAATTAGTAAGACACATGCCTTCATTGCATGGTTCTTTCCCACAAAATTCAATTTTGAATTAATGTGTCATCCAAGTACATTTCATTAGCAGAATCCAAAGCTCACCTAGAACCCTAGCTGAAAGGAAGTCTGGAGGAGGTGGTTTTAGCTCTTCAATTTAGCAGAATGAGAAGGCACTCCAAATCAAGGAAATTAAAGAAGATTTAAAGAAATGGAAAGATAATCCATGCTTCTGGGTTGGAAAAATTAATATTTTTAAAATGGCCACACTACCCAAAGCAACTACAGATTCATGCAATCCCTATCAAATGACCCAGGACATTTCTCACAGAACTAGAACAAACCATCCAAAAATTTATATGGAACCACAAAAGACCCAGAATTGCCAAAACAATCCTGAGGAACAAAAACCAAACAGGAGACATACCTCTACCAGACTTCAGGCACTATTGCAAAGTCACAGGCATCAAGACAGTGTGGTAACTGGTACCAAAACAGACATATAGACCAATGGAACAGAATAGAGAACCCAGAAATAAACCCTGACACCTATAATCAATTAATCTTTGACAAGGGAGGCAAGAACATAAAATGGGAAAAAGTCTTTTCAGCAAGTGATGCTGGGAAACCTAGACAACTGTATGTCAATCAATGAAACTAGAACATACCCTCACACCATGCACAAAAATAAACTCAAAATGGCTGAAAGACTTAAATATAACACAAGACACCATGAAACGCCTGGAAGAGAACCTAGGCAAAACACTCTCTGACATCAACATCATGAATATTTTCTCAGGTCAGTCTCCCAAAGCAATAGAAATAAGAGCAAAAATAAACCCATGGGACCTCATCAAACTGAAAAGCTTTTGCACAGCAAAGGAAACCCAAAAGAAAACAAAAAGACAACTTTCAGAATGGGAGAAAATAGTTTCAAATGATGCAACCGACAAGGGCTTAATCTCTAGAATATACAAACAACCTATACAACCCAACAGCAAAAAAGCCAATCAATCAATGGAAAAATGGGCAAAAGACCTGAATAGACTGTTCTCCAAGGAAGATATACAGATGGCCAGCAAACACATGAAAAAATGCTCAACATCATTGATTATTAGAGAAATGCAAATCAAAACTACCACGAGATACCACCTCACACCAGTCAGAATGGCCATCATTAATAAATCCACAAATAACAAGTGCTGGAGAGGGTGTGGAGAAAAGGGAACCCTCCTGGACTGTTGGTGGGAATGTAAACTGGTACAGCCACTATGGAGAACAGTTTGGAGATACCTTAGAAATCTATACATAGAACTTCCATATGACCCTGCAATCCCACTCTTGGGCATCTATCCAGACAAAACTTTCCTTGAAAAAGACACATGCACGTGCATGTTCATTGCAGCACTATTCACAATAGCCAGGACATGGAAACAACCCAAATGTCCATCAAGAGATGATTGATTTAGGAAGATGTGGTATATATACACAATGGAATACTACTCGGCCATAAAAAAGAATGACATAATGCCATTTTCAGCAACATGGATGGAACTAGAGACTCTCATACTGAGGGAAGTAAGTCAGAAAGAGAAAGACAAATCCCATTTATCTGGAATCTAATATAGGGCACAAATGAACCTTTCTACAGAAAAGAAAATCATGGACTTGGAGAATAGACTTGTGGTTGCCAAGGGGGAGGGGGAGGGAGTGAGGGTGGATTGGGAGCTTGGGGTTAATGGATGCAAACTATTGCCTTCGGAATGGATTAGCAATGAGATCCTGCTGTGTAGCACTGGGAACTATGTCTAGTCACTTATGGTGGAGCATGATAGTGTGAGAAAGTAGAATGTGTACATGTATGTGTAACTGGGTCACCATGCTGTACAGTAGAAAAAAATTGTATTGGGGAAATAATTAAAAAAATAAAATTAATTTTAAAACAAGAAGACACTCCAAAAGGAGTGAGATTTAAATGGATGAAAACACTGATTAGCCCACAATTGCATTATAGTCAGGAAATATGTCTGGGATGCCCTGTGTTTACAGCTTAGAGCATCAACTATTGGAAAGAGATTGACTCAGTGCTTTTGGAAGTTTATAAATTCCCAGAGAAGGGCAAGAGAGTTTATCTCTTCTTCTGTTGATGAGAGTTTTAAACTAATCAAACTCTAGTCAGTAAGAAGCGTCACCATTTATGCCTATGGTGATGATGTTGAGAGGGGTCATGGTTACTGGAAAAGAAATCCTGGGTCATAGGTTATCATTGTGTATTTACATGTGTATTTATATATGAATGGATTTATCATTCATATTTGATATATACATGCATTTTTAGATAATCAAATATCTAATTTAAGTTATATTGCAGTAGTAAATGCTTAGCAAATTGTATCATTGTTATAGAAATTGTGAATTCAGAGTAGGTGTAAAAGTTATGCAAGAGTGTTATCTGCTGCTGAGCCTTCACGTTACACAAGCAGGCAAGGATCAGAATATAAGCAAAGTGATTTTTCATACAAGGGTCAGAATATAAGCAAAGTGTGATCTAGGGATCATAACTTATTTTTCCTAGGGATAGAGAAGAATGGAAGAAATTTTAGAATGGAAAACCTGAAGCAAAATTTTACTAGCCCTGAATTACTAGAAAACTCATTCTCTGGAAAACTAAATGTTTTCTTCTAAATAATGTATTATCTTTGAAGATTAATCTATGGGTAGTATGAAAGGCAAAAATGAAAGAGAATAAATGCAGAAGACTAGAATGGGAAGAATAATGCAAATATTCTAGGGATACATTGATACAACGGAACTAAGATGCTGGTGAGTAGAATGAAAAACATGAAACAAATCACTGTAGTTTTTATCAAGCATATTTTAAAAAGTAACATTTCTTATTTATTTCACATTTTTTGCAAAATATATAAAACCACTTGAGATAAAGGAACATAAAAACATCAAAACCAAACGTATGTCTAATGCAGTAACACTCTATATTGCTACATATACTTAATAAAATAATATGTTTGAGTTTGGTAAGCCATGGAGAGTTAGATAGGCCTAATTTCCCAAAGCAAAATTATGCAAGATAAATTATGGAGCAGGAGGGAACAGAGCTTCTAGTTAGAGAAGGGGGATAACAGAGTCCCTAAAAATTGGTTAGGTAATTAGCATTCCAGCTTGCTATTTCCAAAAAAAAAGCAGGCTTAGAAGATGCAGGAAATGTCATAATTTGTGACAAAGTATTTTGCCTGGCATCATAAGGAACGTTTGAAATGCACATGTTTTCTAAGGAGAAAAAGGCTAAACTAATTAGATAAGAAAACATGGAAATAAATTGCAATGTTCCAGAAATCTTGGCATCTACTTCCATTCCTTGCTTTCTGTTTCTGCATAAGTAGGTCTAAGCTCTAATCATATTTGCCCTTGCTATTCGCTATTCAGTTGTGTGTGTTTTAGGCAGAGCCAAGTAGGTGTGGACCAGAAATGGCAAGCAGAGAAATGATTCTCCTTTCTTGCTTGGCTACCTTAGGTTTACCTTCCTGATTATAGGAATTAAAATTCAAAATGATTTTTAATAGTCATTTTAATTGTGTTTTACCACTCTCACTTTTTAAGCTAGAATATCAGTCTAAATTAAGAGGATTTGTAACAGTCATGTTTCTTTGCTTTTTTGGAAGGATACACATGAGCAATCAATACACAGTCATGAAATGGAACACTTGAGTTGTGGATTTTTCAGATTCAAATTTCACTGGGAGCACAGGCAACAATAAAAGTTTTCTATCTAAGCATGTCTCTGAGGCAGACGTGTCGGAATATTAGGTAGCAATCTTTCTAAATTCCCATGGGCCAAGACTTTGGCTTGTTTACAAGGAATTGCTCTTCCAGTTCATTCTATAGCTATGTGTTTTTTGTCATTCACTTAACCTTTGCTGAAAGTTATGCCTTATCCAAGTTTATTTCTAATTTGTAATTATAAGATCTTATGGTTTTACCCTGATATCATGGTCTTTAAAAAGAGTATCTGGAAAAGTTACCTGCCTATCTTTTCCATATTACCCCCATAAAAAGAAGTGTGTAAGCTTTTTAGTAAAGGAATGATTCATTTTTATGTGAAATGTTAATTAGGGTCCATAAAACAGTATTCATATATGCTTATGATTTGCTACTTTAAAGCATTCATTGGTGACAAATTGCCTTTTATTCATGTTGAATGATATTCTTTCTCCCCCCCCAAAAATAAATTTAGAAATATGATCATGGCCTCCAGTATTAAATGTAATTCAACAGCAGAAAGGATAATTCTAATTCTTTTCTTCCTTTAGCTTGCTTCAGAATATAAATTGAATGAGACTTACAGCCTCTATTTCAATTGGCTTTGCTTATTCTCAGTGCAACCTTGAAATAAATTTATTGTTTTTCATTTATATTTAAGGTCAGATGAAAGATAAGTTAGGATCTATTGCACCATCTGTAACAGCCAATAAAATATTTTACCACAGTCTGGGGAATAAATACCCAGTACCTAATCAGAAATAGTGTGAAACATAGTCTCTTTCAGAGGTTACCATTTTACCCTAACATATATGCCGTACATAAGAAAATTAACCTAATTCTTATCTGTACAACTAAAGTTTGTATGATAGAAAATAAAGAATGATACAACAATTTAGGAATTCTTTTAGTTTAGGTCTCCTGGTATATTAGAGAATTGTACCATTTTAAATAAATAATATTCATTAAATGAATATTTGTGTTAAAAGTAAAAATGCTTTTTATTAATGAAAGAGCCAGTACACTTCTTTTCATATACACCATGGATATAAATATTTTTGACTGCAATTGTCTAAAAATGAGTGAGGCAAAATCAGTGCTAAATGCCTCCTATCCAATACTAATTTAATATTACTCCATAGGACACTGATCATTTAATAAATAAGTCCAATTAATTTTCCACAGGAAATTTCTTACTTTTGCAGTTATATTTTCTACAAATGATTTACTTACAAAAATTCACCAATTTTAATTGTAATACGCAATGGTATAACTCCTACTACAATCATTATACAGAGTATTTCTACTGCCCCCCTAAAGTGCTCTTTTGCTGTTTTGTATCAGTTATTCCTCTCATTCCCTACCACTGGAAACCACTTTCCTAATTTTTAACTCTCTGAAGTTTTGCACTTCTTAGAAAGTGGTATACAAATAGAATCAGACATATTTAGTCTTTTTTCCCTGGCTTCTTTTAGTTAACATAACCCTTTACATGACCTATGTCACTATGTATGTCGGTAGTTTGTTATCTTTTTCCCCCCTGAGTGTTATTGTATTGTTTGAATGTATATTTTCATATCAGTGTTGAACAGAAGTGGTGATTGTGGACATTCTTGCCTTTTTCCTGCTATTCGTTTGAGGCAAGCCGTAGACTTTTACATGTCTTTCATTAGGCTGTGGAAATTCCTGGTGCACTGAGGATTTTCATCATGAATACATTAAGAATTTTGACAAATATTTTTTTCTGTATCTGTTGAGATGATCATAAAAAATTTCCTCTTTGTATTTTTGATAATGGTGAATTACTTTTACTACCAGAATAAATCCTACTTGCTTATGATTTTAATTCTTTTCAGATATTGATATCTTTTCAGTTTGCTAAAATATTGTTATGGATTATTATGTCACTGCTTATGACGTTTATTTGCAATTTTCTTGTAATGCCTTTTGTTTTGTAATCAGAATTATGCTAGCCCTAGATTTTAAACTGGAGGAAAATAATTATTCTCAGAACTTTCTAAGTTCTATTTTTATTTTCATTGTCAGCATAGAAGAAGGAAATTTCTCCTCTAGATTCTGGAAGAATTTGTGAAGAATTGCTATTTTTTTCCAGGCCTGTGGGAAGATTTTTAACTATAAACTCAATTTCTTGAATGACCTTTTGTAGTTTATGCTTGCAAAGAATTTGTCCATTTTATCTGCAATTGTTATACCCATTGATTTAGAGCTGTTCATATTCCCCCATCAACCCTTTTAATACAGTTATTCTTTGTTCCTCTCTGGCTCTTTTATTCCTAATACTGGGAATTTATGCTTTCTCACTCTTTTCCTTAACAGTCACACTATTCGTTTATCTACTTTGTTTTAATGAACAAGCTTTTGATTTTATTGATTTTTCTCAGTTGAGCTTACTGTTTTCTATTTCACTGATTTGTGCTATTATATTTATTATTTCCCTCCTTTTGCTTACTGGGTTTACATTGATCTTTTGCCTGGATTTAATTTGCCCTTTTGTCTTAAGTTTTAAAGTTAGAAACTTAAATCATTAACTGAGGCCTTTCATCTGAGCCCCATTAAATATAAGTTTAATGCTATGCATTTCCCTCTGTGTGCTGCTTTTACTGCATGCTACAAATTCTGATATTTTATGTTTAGTTTATTCTAAAACATTTCTTAATTTTCCTTTTGATTTCTTATTTGGCCCAAATATTTAATTTCCAAATATTTTTGAGACTTTCAAAATATCTTTTTATTCCAATTTAAATTCACTGTAGTCAGAAAACGTATTTTCTATGATTTTGATCTTTTTAAATGTTTTATGATCCAGAATACAGTCAATCCTGGTCAGTAGGGTTCTCACACTTGAAAGTGTATTCTGCTGTGGTTAGGTGGAATGTTTTATAAATGACATTGGGAAAACAGTGTTGATAGAGTTAAGTCTTTCATATACTTATTGATATCTGTCTACTTTTCTATCAGTTATTAAGAAAGAGATGTTGAAATTTCCAACTTAAATTCCCAAGCAAGTCAAGGAAATTTTCACACTGGATATGTAGACAAGAGAACTGGGTCCTTCAGGATGTGAATAAGAATTCAATAGGATATGAACTGCAAAAAGGGAATCCTAGAGTAAAATCCTAGTATAAAATGTATGTATATTAACAGTCATCTGAACAAAATTATTGTTACCCATTTTCTAATTGAAGCTATAGTTTAAAAAATGTTCTTGGTCATAGAAAATAGCAAGAAGAGATTATATAAAAAAAAATGGGTTTGGGGAATTTCCACTGTGGCTCAGTGGGTTAAGAACCTGACTGATATCCATGAGGATATAGGTTCAATCCCTGGCATTGCTCAGTGGGTTAAAATATGTGGCACTGCCACAAGCCGTGGTGTAGGTCATAGACACAACTCAGATATTTATACAATTTTTATTACTTTGTGCTTATGTTAATACTCCTTTAATGTGTCTTATGTAATAGAAGAAAAAATATTAAATTAGATTCAGTATATGGAGCTAATAACTGTCTTCATGTGTTCACAATTTAATTACATAAACAAAACCTTTTCTGTGAAATGATAAACAGGTTTGAAGGAGGAGGACCTGGGAGTTTGGGGAGCTTAAAATTATGGCTAGTTCATGAAGAACCTTGTAATCATACTAAGAGCTTGCCACTTTATCCCTACTGCAAAAAGAATCACTGAAGGATTTCAAGAAGTGAGTGACTGATGGAATAACGTGCAGGATTGGCAAGACTGAGCTGGCAGAAAAGGAGTGGAGCCAAGGCAACTAAGCATTTAGAAATTCCTGTAATTTTACTGAAAGTCATTGAAAGCCTGCATGAGAGGGGATTTTCTCAACTCAGAGAAGGATTTCTGAAGAAATTTCATTTGGGGATCATTTGTAGATGAATAATTAGAAGAGTTTCACTGAATTTAGACTTAATGAAAAATTGCACTTGAAATTAACCTAAGAAACACAAGAGAATCCATATGAAGGGGTAGGTAGATCCTTTCTTAGGTTTTAAATATATGAAATTTGAGTTGACTATGGAACAACTAGGTAGTTAAGAAACAGAAAACAGGGGAAACAGTGAAAAACACCTGGAAATAGTATTTTAGGGTTTAGCACTGGAACTAGAAATAGGCTAAATTTTCTGAAGAGGGAGAAAAAGGGTTAAGGATAGTAATCTGATGCTAGTGTTGGGACACACATAAAAGGGAATGGTTTAGGCAGAAGACAAAATTCTGTACCAAACTTGGCAACATCATTGTGGCTCTATTCAATGAGAAGCAAAACTTTACCTAATTCATCTCATGCTCTTTCTCATCAAGACGAAATAAAATGAAAAATGCTAGGCTTGTTTTTCTGGAATCATTTCTAATTTCAAATGGTTTGGCTTATATTTTGGGCCAAATCTCAAAGAGGATTTTTACATTTCTAATTATAAGACATGATATACTACAATTTTCTCTAAATTCAGTCTATTAAGCTTGATATTATAAGCACTCCTCCTTTGCCCTCTCCTCTTCAAAAAGATAATTTTACAACCAAAGTATGTATGAACCTGAGAGTTTTGCTTCATTGGGCAATTGAATGATGTAATTGGATAAGCATCGTTAAGTTTAAGAATTCATAATTATTGTGGTTTTTCTGTGGAGTGACTTTCTTTTTCAAAGCTTGTTGAAGAACCCAAGCTCATTCTCATATTCCCCTGATTTCCATTACCACATAAGCTCAGATGAACCATTGTTGAGAATGCTGAAGTCAAGAGCACATTGATCTTTCATAGTCAAAGCAATTTCCTGTTTTCAAAACCTTATAATGAGATTTTTAAAATACAAACAAATCTAGTATATCCACAGTGGAGATTACAGGGTTGGATAAATGCAGACATTGTTGTAACTTCTTTAATGTTCTATTATTTGCTAGCAGAATTCTCTGTTCATGAGGTAGAGGAAATCTAGGATCAATACATAGGTTTCCTAAAATATATGGCATAGAATATATTGCATTCTGAAATGCACATAGAACTTACAGTCATTTGATAAGGGAAGACCCTGTTTTAAATATTTGAAATTAATTTTTATTTCAAAATATGAGAAAAAGAAATGTGTTATTTCAACGGGACTAATTTTCTAACATTACAAGTTGTGCTATTAGAATACTCATGACCAATTTTTTTCGCCCACATAGACATATGTTGTTATTTAATTATTGAAAACCTTCTGGTATATTAAAACTTGAAGAAATGTTTTAGGCTTTTTAACTTTGAAGATTTTCTTTTAGAAATTCAACAATCTTACCACCATCTCCCAGTAAAAATATAGCTGTAATCACATTACAGATGTTGAAACACTTGATCTATACTTCAGGTTTATCACATGCTTTTCAATTAACTGTGAAAGAAAATGAAGAAGCCTGTTTCTACTTTGCAGTATTTAGCTACCCCTTGTCACACCCCACACCATCTGTTTCATATTATTTCCTGTGGGGTCATCGCACTTGCTGAGGCCTTTGCCATTTAACCATTGAGCTAATGAATTTGTTTCCTTGAGTGTTTTCCTTTTCCTTCCAGTCTCTTTACTTTACCTGACAGATCTTACAAGATGATATTCCCCAAAGGGTGCCTTTGATCATTTTATCAGGGCAAGGTGGTCTGCCTTTCATGCGCTTTGTATCTAGAATCTAGGAGACATAAATAAACATTCTAAGTGAGAGGTGAGAGACTAAAATGACTCAGGACTGAAACAGTAAAGAGACAATTTTTTTTTCTGTATCTTTTAGGGCTGCCCCTGAATCATATGGAAGTTTCCAGGCTAGGGGTTGAATTGGAGCAGCAGCTGCCGGCCTATGCCACCGCCATAGAAATGCCAGATCCAGCTGTATCTGTAATCTATACTGTAACTCAAAGCACCACTGGATCCTTAACCCACTGAGTGGTGCCAGGGATCAAACCCACATCCTCACGGTTACTAGTTGGTGTCCTTACCGCTGAGCCACATTGGGAACTCCCAAGAGATGATTAATGATAGTTCAAAGGGAAATATGCTTCCTTGGTATCATTTATTTTTCATTCAGTCTTCCTGGATTCCTCCTCTAAAACTGAAAACTAAACTCCGCTTTATTTAACACAGCATTCTAAGGAAGTTTTATTACTTTGCAATGATAGTTAAACCTTATTCCTTACCTCTTCTGCCTCTCTAACCCTGCCTTCTCTGTCACTAATACATCCATTCATTTAACCATCCATCAAATCTGGGAGTTCTCCAAAGTACTTATTCTTCTACTATGCTGTGCCTTTGTTCATGGAGTGTAACAATAGCCTGTGCATCTCATGGAGTGAGTCTCAAATATTTCTGTGTGTGCTTGTCTGAAATCACATGGAAATAGTAGATTTATCTTTGTGTCCCTTACTGATTATTTCATCAGTTTGTATAAATCTGCAATCTGTACCAAACTGTTCTAAACAGAAAACTAATAAAGATCCGATAGAACCTCTGATCATACTTATTTCTTTAATAAATGTTTACTGAAGATTTAAGACTTTTTATGATCTACAGTAAAATGCCAACTGTACTAAGGCATAGTACTCAGAACTTGACATGCAGCACAATATTTTCATTAACCTTCAAAAAAAATCTCAAAGGGAAGTATTTTTATCCTCCTTGACAAGACAGAGAAAGTAAGGTACATAGTCTAGAGAGTTTACTCATGCCACATAGCTAGTAAACACAAAGTAAACACAAAGCAGTACTGCCCTTCTCTTACATACATTTCACCTTTTATTCCTGAATTTGAAGTAACAAGGACTGTTTGAGCTATCTGCAGGCCCTTGGGTGACTATGTGACTTGCCCAAGAGCACTAGAGTTTAAGGCACTGCTGAAATCGGGTAAAAGGTCTTTTGAGATTTATGTTCTTTTCATGACCCCTCCTTGTCACAGGTCCTTCCTCAGTTAGCGATTTTGACTTTGCAATGGTGTCAGGTAAAACAAAAACAAAAAACCAACTAACAAAGACCAGTGCAGTTTTGCCTGGTTTAAAAATAGATTTGTTCTGCTTTTATGTCTTCATCCAAGTTAAGTGCCAAAAACACCCTTATAAGTACATAAAGTTCCCCAACTACAGGTCAAGGAAAGCTAGCACTCTGATAACTTTATATTGGGACATTACAAAAATCTGTGTCCACAGCTCCATTTGTCTAAGGCAAATAGCTTTGTTTGAGCTTTATTATATGTTTTTAAGCTAAATAAAACACAGAAAGCAGTGATTTAGTGAGCAGCCTGGGTTTGCCAGCACTAGTTCAAATTAAACCTGCCAGCTAACCTCTATTTCTCACCTGTGAGTCCAACAAATAAATTATAAATGTTGGCACAATATTTATATTATTATTTTTATATCCCACAATTTACAACCCTCACTGTCCTTGAGCAGCTTCCTGTGTTTCTTACAGTCTTCTCCAGGGAGGTTTCATCAAATGGCAACTCGACATCTGCACTCGGGGAAAAATTCAGGCTCGTTCTACTATATTCCATTTCCCTAGGAGCATTACTATTCCTCATTGATTGTTTACAGAGAATTAATTATGCTGTCACTTGGTGTATTTATGTCCTTGGTGGTTGTATTGGCTCGCTGATCTTAAAATGGCCAGTATAACATCCTGCAGCTGGACATATTTGTTTTGTAAGCTGTCTCATGGCTGCATGCTGCTACCCAACAGGCTCAGTGTCTGTGTTTCAAAACAACCAATGGAACAGGAAAAGTCTTCATCAGCTCATTATTTTTAACTCTCCAAGAGAAACTGGGTTGGTGTGTTTTTCATTGAATTAATCATTAGTAGTGCTCAGTGATTAAGAGCAAAAATATCTAAGGCTTGATTCCCACTTTTACCAGACTAGTTCCGTGAGCTGAGTGGGGACTTTCTTAACAGCCTTACCATTCTGTGCCTGAATGTCCTCAGCTTCAAAAACATGCATAATAATAATAATGTCCACATCAGAAATTGCAGAGAGAAGTAAATGAGATAAAGCAAATCACCTAACAGGATATCTAGTAATTGATACTCGAAAATGTAGCTATCATTTTTATATCATAGTTATTGCACAGAGCTGCTGTTAAGAGAATCCATAAATACATGGTCAGTAGGGCAGTGATTGCAACTTTTCTCTTTTTTTAATGATATGTCTAGGAGCTTTTAATCTATACTTATCTATTTATACAGTCCATCTACTTTTTCCTCAGACAACAGAAATAAATGAGCACCATTCAAAATATTCCTTCTGGGACATTTTTTTTTTCCTTTCTAATGCTTAATGTGAAGACCATGCTCAGATAATTGTGAGTCTTACAACTGTCTAATGGAGACCAGTGGTTAACCTTGAAATGTTATTGTTTCTTTCCATTCATAGTATTTAAGTGAGTTTCTTTGGAAGTAACCAGTATTAGCAAACAGATTTATCTCTCTCTCCTTCAAGTACTTAAACAAAACACTGGGATTTCTGAACAGCATAGTAATACAATGTATCTTACCAGCTGGACTGTTAGCATCACAAGCACCATAGTGCATGACATTTTATCCCTTACCTATGGTCTGGCAACAGTCTTGTTTCCCTTCTTTGAACCTTACCCTGCAAAAGTGAAGGTGCTCTTTTTAAAAGTATAGATGAAACCACATCACGGTTCTACTCAACACTCCTCCATAGCTTGCTCTCACGCTTGGGGAAAAAAACAGATTCCTCACCACAGCCTACTTGCTTAAGTGGATCCCTGCCTTCCCCTCTGACCCACTCTCCTGAACTTTTTTCCTAGGATGCTAGGTTCCAGTCCCCTTGATCTTCTTGTTTTTCAAACACACCAAGTTCATTCCTGACCTCAGATCTTTGTATGTGTTCCTTTCCCAGAAGGCTTTTTCTCAGATCTTCAAATACCTTCCAAAGTCTGGGTTTCTACCAAAACATCATCTCTGTTGAAATAGCTTCTTGACCACAGCCCTTAGACTAGCCACCACCACCATCCCTTTTATTACTCCTGTCCTTCTATCCTGTTCCTCTTCCAGGTACTTATCACTATTTGGAATTTCAATAATTTATGTATTTATGTACATATTATTGGTCTCTACCACTAGAATTAAGCTCTTGAAAGGCATTTTTTTTTTAACTATCTTGTTAATGGCCACATTCCTACAGCCCAGACCTTAAAAACTGACTGGCTCAGAGAAAGTAGGCGGTCAAGAGTATGAATGAACTAAAAAAGAACCTGTCATGTATTAACTCAGGAGGGTGTAACCACAAAATTATTTCAAACAGAAAACAGTATGTCTTATCTTATAGTTAGCTAGCTTTCCTTCATGAGAATGCCATCTACTCCATTTATCATCATGTGCCTATTTAATCATGCAAATACCATTTAATGAATAAGCCTATTGTTATAAAATATATTTTATTATGAAATCTTTTTAAAAGCTGCTATGTGGAAATTAGGAACCATGAATCATTTAAATCATTTCAGTATTTCAAAGGTAACATTATTCATCCACATAATACCAAAAAATCTGACCTACCATGTCAGGAAAAGTCATTGAGATTTCTCTCATTGAAATAGTATTTTCTACTCTACCTGAGTTTTAAATATAGAATTGTGAGAATGTGAACTATTGTGACTATGATATCTTATTAGTGTGGCTAAATTTTAATTAGAACTTGGAGTTATGCGGGGTAAAAGAATAATCTGTGTCTGGTTCAACACAGTCAGCTAAGATACAGATAATTAGATCATAGTATCCAAATGTGGAGACTCAGTATAATTGAAATTAAAGTAGTGTTTGAGAACAAGTCAGTAAAACAAAATGAAATTTAGACTACACTTGCGACCTTGAGCTATGGATATTAGAGCGATTACTCTCCATTGTCCTGCTTATGAAATCATCTTGAAATGTGGAACAACTTAGTACTCTTTCTTAGAAGTTATTTTCCTTTAAGGTTAAATTTCAGACCTGTCCCCTTATAATATATTCATTACAGTACACTTTTACAAGAAATAATACAATCTCTAGCAAAGACTTAAAGAAAAAAACTCCTTCCAGTAAAGAAGATTTTGAATAATATATTCAGTAATCAAAAAGAAGGTAGTTATAGATTTGTCAATAGATGAACAGAGTTTTATAGAAAGAGGAACATTGTCAGAATTAATTATAATCTGTTTAAGAATCAGAATCATTTTCTGGACTTCCCATCATGGCATAGCGGAAATGAACCCAACTAGGATCCATGAGGATGTGGGTTTGATCCCTGGCCTGATTCAGTGGGTTAAGGATCCAGCATCGCTGTGAGCTGTGGTGTGGGTCACAGACACAGCTTGGATCTCATGTTGCTGTGGCTGTGATGTAGGCTGGCAGCTGCAGCTGTGATTCGACCCTAGCCTGGGAACTTCCATATGTCATGGGTGCAGCCTTAAAAAGAAAAAAAACAAAAAATCACCTCCTTATAAAAGCTTTCCTCTGCTCCCAGGAGGGATGACTTGAAGGAATGAAGGCATCATTCCTTCATTCTCTTACCCTTTATTGATTATTTTATATATTACTGTATCCCAGACAAGGTGTTGGGGATAAAAGGTAAACAATCCCTGAAGATTCTTAATATTTACTAGGTGAAACACATACACACACCCCTAATTATAACATCTCTCTAACTTTAGGAAGAAATGGGCCTACCATGATCTGCTGTGAATTGTGTATATCCTCTGAACATGGTCCATAATTATGTCTCAGTCATGCAGTTTAGCATTTAATGAAATATTCGATGAATATCTTCAGATGTATTGCTGTTTATTCTCAAACCAGATAACCTACACTTTTAATGAGAGCCATTAGTTTTTTTTTTCAAAATACCTGCAAAATGAAAGACCCATAGTAGCCACTAATCAAACAAAAAATCATGACCATGTTTTATTAGGTCCTACTACAAATGAATCATCCTTTATATTAGAATATCAAAGGAAGGGCTCTAAATTAAATAATCTTTGAACACCTATTTTAAGATACACATTTCAGAATTCCAAATATACCTTTAAAAAAATTTCTCTATAGTGTTTATCATTATCTTGTTTAGTTTATATTTAATTATTCTATTTGATTACTAAAAACATTCTATGAGGATAGGGAATTTTTTAATCTCAATGACTAAAATAGTGCCTGGCGATATATATATAAAGTGCCCATTAAATATTTGTGGAATGAATGCATGAAGGGGTGAATAATTTCTGTCTTCACAGTTACAATAATTTTATTAATGTATTCTACATTATATATAGGAAATTATATATATGCATCCTTTCTCTTAAGTGAGAAAATAAGAGATCACACTTTACTGCTAAGAATATAATGTCGATAAATTAATCCATATACTAACAGTATTAACATACATATAAAATATTTTAGTATTTTGGAAATCAGACTGTATCTTAAAATTTACATATATGTATAATATGATGGTATATTGTTTTTCTCTCCATCAAAAAGCTGTTATTCAGTCTATGCTTTGTGTTTTACAATAGGTGTTTTGTTAAGAATTGAAGGAATGTGGTTATTTGCTCTGTGTTGATGATCAGTATCATATCATAATTTTAGCTACAGCATGGTTTTTGGTAATTATAATGGTCAACACCAGTGCCACTGGTTATATGAAATAGGTATGGAATCCAGGGAAAGACACTTCTTTCCTGAAATTTTCTCAATTCAGACAGCTGTGCTAAGGTAGTTGCTGTATTTTGGTGCTTAACACAGTATTAGCAGGTAGTTATTTTTAAATAATATTAGTTAAATAGGAAAGAATAATTCAACTTTTTGAAAACTATATTAGGGTATTTTTTTCCGTTTTATTGCAATGTAGCTGATCAGAGCACTGTTTAAGGTGTACAGCATAATAATTTAACTTACATATATTGTGAATGGGTATTTCTTAAAAAAAAAAAAAAAGTGCTAGCTAAACAGCAGTAGCTGTTTACCTAAATTTGGTGTGGTAACGTAAGTAGCTCTCTTACGTTACCACACCAAATTTAGGTAAAATATCAGTAAGGATAATAAATAAAAGAAACAGAAATATCTAGGTGCAAATTCTTTACTGTCCTGGCTCAAATTTTAAGAGCATCTTTAGGGAGTTCCCATTGTGGAACAACGGAAACCAATCCGTTTAGGATTCTACACCTGGCCTCGCTCAGAGAGTTTTAAGGAATCAGCATTGCCTTGAGCTGTAGTGTAGATTGCAGACATGGCTGGGATCCCGCATTGCTGCGGCTGTGGTGTAGGCTGGCAGCTGTAGCTCTAATTTGACCCCTAGCCTAGGAACTTCCATATGCCAAGCCCTGAAAAGCAAAATAAATAAATTAATTAAAATTAAAATTAAAAAAAAGTGCATCCTCAGACCAGACCAGTGGAGCCTGCCTTAAAAGTACTTCCATTCAGCTTAAGCTTCTGCTGTCACCATTTTGAAAATCTTAATAATTTTGTACAAGCAGCCCTGTATTTGCATTTCATGCTGGAACTCTACATAAGAAGCCAGTCCTATTCACATATTTAATACAGGAATTTCACAGAACAATTCTATCTTGATTACTTTTTATTGAGTTATTTTCCTTTGGAAAAGAGCTCCAAACAGACTAAATTTTCTCCCACATTTGGATGTGTGTTATTCAACTCTCAAAGTAATCCTGTCTCCAATGGACAGAATCTCAGTATGACTGTACTAGTCAAGGAATGCTCTGTTTTAGGCTCATCAGTCCTCAGGGCCCACTTAAGGTCCACCTTATCAGAGGATTTATTATAAGGTACCCTTCTTCCTCAACCAGTTTCTTCCTTCAGATTATGACCAAGGATGTTAATTCAAAGCTTTATTCCAATATTTATTTTTTAGGTTGCAGAGTTTGCACACAGTCACCAGTTCTATGTTCCAGGATACTCTCCAGGGAGCAATTGCAACTCAGCCCCTTTATCAAAAGAAATATACCAACCCAATGCTGTATTTGCTCTTGCAGTTATTCCTGTTATGTTATTTATTTCCTTTCCTTTTCCATTTAGAGTTATTACATGCTTTGGGTTGCTAAAGGGGCTGCATGCTAATTACTAATATGACAGGGTGTAATAATAATACAAAAGCATCAGAGAAGAGAAAAAATGAGCAGAATATGCAATTATTTTATGAAAGCATTTCTTTGCTTGAGGGAGAAATCTGCACATTTACCATCTGCAACAAAGGATTTGTTGAGCTGAGTGAGTGAATTACCCCAGCTCTGTACACATGTGTGTATGGAATAGAATGAACTTGAAATGACATTGAGTAATTTCATTATTGTCAAAAAATAAAAATAAAGAATATCAAAAAGACATGCTAATATAGTGAACCACAAAGATGTGTTTTCCAAATTTTTCAAAGTGCTAAAGTAATTCATTTGAGAAGTCAGATGTGATGTAAAGGAATATTATTTTTCCCATGTTAAAAAATATATATGTGTAAAGCTTCCACCATTCTTCATTATGCAGGTGAGCTGAACAAATGCAAATATGCTGTAAGGAAAATTAATACATTAACATTCCAGCCTAAGAGTTGAAAAGTTTGTTACTAACAGCACATTTATTCAAGTTAAATAGTCTAGACAAGGACTCTGGCTAACTCTTAGAGTCAGTCTTATTTTTTTTATTCATTTTTTTTTAGTCTTTCTGCTATTTCCTGGGCCGCTCCTGGAGCATATGGAGGTTCCCAGGCTAGAGGTCAAATCGGAGCTGTAGCCACAGGCACAGCAACGCGAGATCCGAGCAGCGTCTGCAACCTACACCACAGCTCAAGGCAACGCCAGATCCTTAACCCACCGAGCAAGGCCAAGGATTGAACCCTCAACCTCATGGTTCCTAGTTGATTTGTTAACCACTGAGCCACGACGGGAACTCCCAAGAGTCACTCTTATTTTAAGTGATCAAAAGGTTCAAGAATTTTTATGTAAGCTTCAAATCTAATATTGAATGCTCACCTTAATTTCCATAAGTCTCTTTTAAGGACTTTCCAAAAGGAAAACTAGTTATTCCTTTCTCTTTAAAATTGCCAAGTAACTGGAGAATAAAAGTATTATTTCAACAACACAATCTAAAACTTTACTACTTTTAGAAGTATAAATTTGTTTATTTGTTTGTTTAACATTCAGAATACAAAATTATCCAGCTGGATATTCTTTTAAAATGAGAAAGAATGGACCCTTAAAGATACAGAGATAATAAATTTGAACTAATCACGATCTGATTTTGAATTTCAACACTTAGTGACATCATGCCATCAGCCTGGTGCTCTCACACAGCTGCAGAGAACTGTTCAAAGATTATTTTTTAGGTTGGGCTCAAACCCAGAGCAATGATTAAATAATAAGGTTGAAGGACAAGGATGTTTAGGAAAAAGAAATGCCTTAAATCACCAATGTCATTGTTACCTTTACTTTTTCTCCTGAGGTCATTTATGTCTTCATTACACATTACAGGAATTTGGTTATTTAATTCTCAGTGGTTTTTTGTTTTGTTTTGTAACAAAAATTACTTTAAATGTAAATCAAACATTAATTCTATTGAGTAGATGTCTCTGAGCTCTGTTGTTAATGACATGTGTTATGTCACCTCAAAGAAGTATATTTTCCCTACCTTAGAGACTATTCCCAGGTGATATCAATTTGAGAGATGGATACAGTGGAGCTAAAGCATGTCAATAATTATTTTCCTTTCTTTGTAAGTATTTGGAGGACAAGGAGCCAGTCTGTTTAACCAGATTTTTAAAGTGACTGGCAGATTGCTGCTTATTCAGCATATAGTTATATGAAAAAGGCATGTATTTGTCTTATTTTGTTGATTTCATGATCATAGAATAAGCAAAATATGCATGCCCCATTAGGAAGTTTGAGAATGTTCCCCATATGTAAACTTTTCTGGAATTGTATACTTTTTTAGTAGGCACTACTGTTATTCTCTTGTTACTCTACTTTTTTATTCAGTGTAGTTTATTAAAATTATCTCCTACTGTATTTAAGGATGAACTCATTTCCCCCTTTTCTCCCATCTCTCTGGATTATTTGGCATCTTGGAAATAAAATGCGGATCTAAGTGTGATCCTAATTATAACATTGTTTTACTGACCAAACATTATGCTTAGTCCAGTTTCATTTTACTTCACACAATAGGTATCTCAAGAGGATATTTATGAATCATCCCCAGCCCAATAATAAACTGGGAAAAGGTGAAGAACTAATAATCTCATTGCTAGTTGACTTTCTGCACCAATTCCCAATCTCTTTCCTAGCACTTTCTTGTTCCAACTAAAAAGGGATCCATTGTGTTTCATACAGGAAAAGCATCATTTCTTTTCTGAATTTATGGACATCTAAGATATTAGCATCGACAACTGTATATAAACTGCTTTGGTCCCTTGACTATTCACTATGGCATCATCCTTAAGGCCCTATCTGTTCTACATTATAATGTCAATATAATTACAACCACAAGAATCATAGTTTGTCTTTGTACTATACCTTATTCCTCAGGTGGTCTTTCGTATAGATTTTCAGTGATGTTCATAATTAGTTTAGAAAGCATGACTCAACCACATCATTCTTTTAGTGAAAAACTATTTTTGGGCACCCAAAAAATCTTAATTTAAATAATTTATTAATGTGTTTATTTTGACCAATACTACAACTACAAAAATCTGCTGAATAACTTTTTGTTTAGCATAAGCTATATTTATGGTTAAATTATTTGACTATCCTGTGCTGAATTTTTTGTACAAATTAATTATTTAATTTATATAATCAAATTATTTAATTATATAATCCCAAAAGTTAACTGATGAAAGTGATGACAGAAAGGTTTGTTATCCTGCTTAGTGTAATGCCACCTAATTTGTTGTAGATAAAATTCATTTGCATTAGAGGTGTTCAGCTCTCAGGTCATAATGAAGGGGAAAAAAGATTTTAGCCAACATGTGATTTCCTTAGCAATTCATGATCTTTTAAAATACAGTGTGATCTGCCTCTATAGATTATTTCACATATTCCATAGGCTCAGAAATTATCTTCCTTTTTAAGTTAAAGGACAATAGCAGAATTTATTCTAGTGAAAAGCAGGGTATTAAACAAGATCCTAGTTGAGAACTATTAGTATATCATCAAAACCTTTGACTCATCAGTGAAAATATTATTTGCTTACATTATTTGATTATCAGTGGAATCTCATGATAGCTTTTTATTGTCCCCATTTTATAGAAATGCAAACAAACTCATTCACGGTAAGGACCAAGATCAAATCCCATGTATATGGTTATTTTGTAGTGATGCAATTATTAATGAACAGCATAATTTGTGAAGCCTACTTTAGTTACAGTAGTTATGGTTCTAAGAGTAGGAGAGGAAAAAATGTGAGTAAAATTAAAATTGACGACAGCTTAAATTTTGTCATAAACTCTTCCCCTTTCTTTTCATCTGATTTGTTTACTCTTTTAACAAATCTATATATTCAATCCCACCTAAGAGATCATTTTTACTTTGTAGTTTTCCAGATATAGCCCTCACTGGAAATGCATTAATTCTCATCCATTTTTTACTTCACAGCCCCAAGAGAAGAAAGTTGATAGGTTCAGTTCTTATTTCTGAATGATGACCCAACATATGTCACTGGTTAATCTATTTGCTTGCCTTTGATTCATATCTATTCTGGGTCCACGCAGCTCGAGCTAAATATGGAGGATGGCATGCCAAACATTGCTGCCTAAACTCTACCCCTTCATCAGGTCTATAGGCTGGGCCTGGACACCTGGAATAAGCACTGGGCAAACAAGAGCAGGATAGGTAGATGAGGGGTTTATACTGTTCTTGATAATGACAAAAAAAATTTAAAACTTTATCATATTTTAAAATGATAAAATGCGTTCAAATACATGTTACTGTTACGAATGGCAAGTAGCATAGTTTCATTCAAAGCTCAACTTTCCCCTTTGACTGAAATGAAAGTACTGCCCCTCAGATAAAATCAGTACAAAAAGCTCTCAGAAGAGAGCTAGTCCCTTGAAATTTCCCTGGGAACATTTCTGGATGAGGAGACCTGACTATTACCTTTGCCTTCTTTGCTGTGTACAATTTATATACTTAGTTGAATTTCTCTAAGAATTCTTTAAGACTTTAAAAATGTGTTGAGAACACTTTATAATACAACTGTGGCATTTAGCTGTCCTAGTACAAACTTGACTGTTGCAGTTAAGGAGTAGTGATCCCAAAAGGTAATTTAAAAGGTCATTTAACCAGTTAGAGCTAAGAATTCAAATAACTTGATTTATTATATATGTTAGTTTTCCTTAAGCCATAATGCTTCTACCCAGAGCTAAATTTTAACATATTCTTAATAAGACAGACATATCTATGTTTTTAACATCTTTGCAAAAGAGGTTTCCAGTGATTTAGCTGGAACTTAGAACTTCGATTTCCAACTGAATATTCTCTTTTCTGAAGAGATTGTATATATCAACTCTTTGGACTGTTAATTTTTTAATATTTAGGAAACAGTAAGTTATGTAGTAATAGAAATTGACAGTATTTTAAATCTTTCTTTGGTTCAGAAAGAACTCCAGTACCACATTTGTAAACAGCTTTGAACTCAGATAGTTAGAAAAGTGGATTCGGTCTATGTGTGACCTGGATGCAGTTTATGTTTTTGGTGACTGTAGACTGGTGTAATCTGTTTGGGCTGCTCTAAAACATACTAGAGTCTGGGTAGTTTATTGGCAACAGAAATTTATTTCTCACAGTCCTGGAGGCCAAGAATTTCAAAATCATGTGGCATGGTCACATTCTGGTAAGTACCCTCTTCCTTGTTCATAGCCTGCATCATCTTTCCGTGTCCTCACAGGAAGGAAGGAGCAAGAGAGCTCTGTAGGTCCCTTTAATAAGAATATTGGTTACTGAGGCCCCACCTCCTAATGCCATCATCTTTGGGGATTAGGATATCAACATATGGATTTGGTGAGGACACAAACGTTCAGACTGGGGCCCTGATGTTTTCTCGATGCTCTTATTTTTTGCGTAAAAGTGAAGGGTAGAACTTCCCAATTGCATAGACTCTGCATACCTGTTGTGTTGGGTAGTTATTCAGCATCACATTGGGATCCCACAGGGAAGAAAATGAAGGGATTTGGAGATTTATCCCATCAACTCTGCAGACTTCTACTTTCCCAATCCTGGGCTCGGTAGTGGGCTCCATAGGTCTTTGGAAAGTTCTTAGCTGCATCTAGGTCTATAATTTTGTTCAGTGAGTCACCTTTTTCTTTGCTCACTTTGCATTTTTATTTCCCAAAGATGAAAAGTATATTAATACAAAGAAAGAAAACACAAGAAAAACAGAACTATAAACTAGTACTGTTCAATAGTAATATACTGTGGGACACAAATATATGTTTTACTTTTCCAGTAGCCACACTGCAAAAGTAAAAAGAAACATAAAATTAACAACATACTTAATGTGTCTAATGTATCAAAATGTTTTAATTTCAACATATAATCAAAATAACATTATTAATGAGCTATTTCCTATTTCTTTCCTTCATGCTAAGTCTTTGTGATCCAGTGTGTATTTTACTCTTCCAATACTTCTCAGTTTGAGTTAGCCCCAATTCAAATGCCCAAAAAGCTTTAAGTGGCTCATGGCTGTCACAATGGATAGCTCAAAATTTTCACTTCTGATTATTTCCTGAGGTAGGGAAGTGGGGATGATTTCATCATGATCAGTGAATACATTATAGTCAAGCATTACAGTTTTCATTTCATACATATTAATATTATTTTTTGGAAACTTTCCTTAAGATATATGTAAATCTTAAGCTAAATGAATGCATGTTGCTAAATTGTTTGTGGTAGAAAATTACACAAATATAAATATAGCCCTTGAATTATTAATTGAAAATTAAATGTAACATCCATACTTTTCATAGTAAATATTTCTGAGAAGAAAAAAAACAATATTAAAGAAGTTATAAAGCAGCTTTTAAATTGTGATTCCATCTGTAGGTATTAATTTTTCTTTAGGCAAACATATATCTTATTGTAATTATGCAATACAAATACACTGCTACACTATTTTCATAGTTTTTTGAATTATTTAACTTTATGTATTTACCATAATAACCACTTCAGATGAAAAAAATCAATATGCAAGATAGATATGCAGCGTGATCTCAGATTTGTAAAAAGTATGTGTAAACATACATAAATGAATCCAAAAATATGCCAAAGTTTCTAGCAAGTGTTTCCTCTAGATAATAGGATTGGAAGGGCAAGAAATGAAACAGCGTAACTTTTCTTATTTTGTGTAGTTATTTTTGTAGTGAGAGAGTTATGGAAGTTTTTACATTTTTGTTTCTATGAATGTTTTTACTTCTTCTGTTTTTATCTCTTTAAATTTAAATTAAAAAATAAAAACAATTGCATAGTTCAATTTTCACCATTTGTTGTATTGCTAGCTTAATGTTGCTACCATATATTTCTTCACTTTGATGCTGTGTCTTAAATTAATTGTATTTCCAAGGCTGTCGGAAATTCAAGCAGATTCCATGGGTGTTCCAGCCTACTCTGAGTCCAAATAGTGGAAGGATTTTGCAGTTTCCATTTGAGTATACTGTGTAAAAATAAGTTAACTCCATTGCACTTAACAGTTCTGACTAGCTTTGGAAGGATAGGAAACCACTAAAATCACAATTAAGAGGATAATAATTTAACAAGCAGGACATCTCATTCTACAATTGATTGTAGATTCATTCTCTTAAAAGGAGGCTCAAGGAGTTCCTGTCGTGGCTCAGTGGTTAATCAATCTGACTAGGAAACATGAGGTTGCAGGTTTGATCCCTGGCCTTGCTCAGTGGGTTGGGGATCTGGCATTGCCATGAGCTGTGGAGTGGGTTGCAGATGTGGCTTGGATCCTGCATTGCTGTGGCTGTGGTGTAGGCTGGCAGCTACAGCTCCGATTGGACCCCTAGCCTGAGAACCTCCCTAGAAAAGCCACAAAGACCAAAAAAAAAAAAAAAAAAAGGCTTAAAACAGTCTTTGATTTTTCTATAGAAACAAAGAATTTATGACTACTTAAAAATATTGTATGTATTAGTAAGTGTATGAATACAAACAAACAAAAACTGCAGCACTTTAAGAGCCTAAGCCTTGGCAGGATTGGTAGGAAAAACACTGTAGTCTTAAAGGAGAGTGGGAATCAGAAAAATAAACAGACCACAGGACCATTTAACTGCCTTTTCCCTGAAGGCATCTACTTATGTAAGTAAACTGGGATTTGTTGCCTTCCTGGACAGGGAAAGGGAAGTTAAGACAGTGCCTGCCTCCCCTCCAGGCTGGAGGTCCAGTGGGAAATCAAACCCTTATTAAACCAGGGCTACAAAATGCTACCCCTCCTGAGTGAGATGAAGTAATCCTGAGTTCCATTTCCAGGAATGGGGATAGAATGCAGGGAAAGTCTCCTTCTACCCAAGTAGGGCAAGGAGGAAACAGAGAAAGGAAAGAAACAAACAGCACTGCATTGTGGTTACACTTCATAAGTCATTGTAAGGTCTTTGGCTTTTACTCTGAATGAAATGGGGTCCTTTGAGGTTTTGAGCAGAAAAGTGAAAGCATATGAATTAAATTTCAAAGCATCTCAGATGGTACTGTGGGGGAGTGAGAGGATAAATTGCATGGGAAAGGGTAGATACAGAGCCAGTTAGTGGCCATCACCGTAACTTATCAAGAGAGGAAGACTGAACCAAATGACAGCAAAGGAGGTGGCAAAAAGAGGTCACATTCTGCACATCTTTCAAAATGATAACAGCAAGGATATTCTAACTATTTGAATATGGATTGTGAGCAAAAGGAGTATATAATATCAAAACAGTTGAAAATGTGCACACCCAATAATCTAGCAATACCGCCTGAAGGTATATATATCTTAGAGATATTCTTGCCTATATAGTGAAGGAGACATGCTAAGAATGTATGATTCAGCATTGTTGATTACTATTCATTTTATTCTTATCACCAGGGGAATAAACAGAATATGATATCTTTAAGTCATGTGAATACTAGGTAGCAAAGTAAAGTAGATCTGTTGTATTGATATGGCTGATCTCAAAGATAAGATTGAGTGAAAAAATAAAATTAACATGAGCAGTATAAAACTCTACATCAGTAATAAAATCTGCAGTCCAACATTCTGCACTGAGTACAAATGTATACATTTCAGGAAGCAAAACCTTGAATTGGAGGGATGTGCATGGAGTGATTGATTTTCAGGAATGAAGGAGGAAGAAAATAGAGATGTTATATGGAGATTTTTTACATTTCTCTGAGTTTTCCAAAACTTTCCTAAAATTATTTAGTCTTAAGGCAAAAGAAGCTGTTTAAAATAATACTTAGACCACAAGAATTTCACGTCACTTGAGGAACATGGTTATCATCTGTATAATACAAGGTTAGTTCCCATGCTTGTAGATAATGCAGATTCTGTTTAACAGTTTTGGCAGAAATTTGTTGAGAACCTATACCATAGGCAAAGCAGTACTGTAGACATTGAAGGAATACTAATAGAACATTATCTTAACCCCAAGAAACACTTAATCAGGTGATATCTCCTGGTTTTGATAAAATAGAGATTTTTTTTTTTTTCAAATTAAGTAAGGGAATGGCCCAAGTAAGTGAAGTTATCTGTTTATTATAACTGGGGGGGGGGGGAATTCTTGTTGAGTGGTGTAGGGAGAGGAGAAGTTCATACGACCTTAGTTTAGAAATGTACTCAGTTGTTAAAGGAACAAAAACAGAGAGGTTGATGATTCCACAGAAGTAACAGCATGAAAGCCAAGAATTTCAAGTGAGTAATACAGAAACTAAAACTTAAGCAGTAAAACTTAGGACTGAATCTCAAACCTAGCTTTCCTAGCAAATAAAAGGGCGGGGGGGATATTCTGCATTTTTTTTCCAATAGCAAAGATGAGTTGTAGCACCTAAAATTTCTATGTCATTTCTACACCTTGAAATCTGTTTAGTCTATCATAATTAAATAAAACATGAAAAGTTACATAACATTTGTGTGGATACATTATGTATGAAAACACTTTGAAAGATCTGTTATGCTACACAAATCTAAAATACTCAATTTTATAAATGCAGATATGAAAATCTAAGAATAATAATGAAAGTTATCTTTTAATGCACACATACTCAGGGCCATGCATAATAGAAATTAAACTATTAAACTACTTCGGTGCATTGTATTATTAAATTCTTATCTCAGCTCTAAGAGGTTGTAGGTATTAATATTAACCCATATTACAGATAAATAACATGAAGCTTAGAATAAATGAGTAGCTTATCTAATAAGTCATTCTCCAAGATTCTATAATTCAGCTACTGGAACTTCTACAACTATAGAGTATGATTCTTCCTATGAATGGCAAGGTAAACTTGGTACTTAATTTTTAATTTGTACTCAGGAGAACCTGGGTTCATATTCTGACTCAGTGAGTTAACAAGCTGGGTTACTTCGAAAGAGTTAAATTCTCTAATCCTCATATTCCTCATTTATAAAATTATGGTTATACTAACTACATTAGAAATGTTGTAAAAACAATTCTATATTAGAATAAGTAATGCACAGACTTTAAAATAGTCCCTAGCATCTAGTAAACATTTGCTCAATTTCTATGATATATTTAAAAAAAATTATCAAGTAAATATGAAGATAATGGGTCATTCTCAAGTTGATGTAAAAAATGTTCCTTAATCATATATCATTGTATCAGAAATAATTCTGTCACTGTTCGAGATGAAGTGGATTCTTAACAATCAATATATTAAAATTACATTAAAATCTAAGTACTAATAATAGTCAGGTATTAAGCATAGGCAAATTGTTCATTGTTATAACTATCCTTTGTTGATGTGGATATTGAGAGATAATCACAACAGTATTTTTGTTTATGTGTTTAATCATTCATGACATTCTGTTGACCATTCTGCTGTAACAGAGTGTGACAACTGACGGTTTAATTTTTCTGAAATTAAATGTCACTTTTTCCTTTTTTCTTTTACCTCATCTTCCTTACTTGACCTCATCTTAAAACCTTATAATTATCGGAAAAAGATACTTCCAAGTGTACTGGTGAGTTGTTATCCAGTGGTCCATGTTAAATATAATATATTTTTAAGATATTCTAGTCTAATATATTATTCAGTTAACAGTAAAGCATGTTTTACTGATGATCATCATTGTCACTGTAGGCAGAAATTGTTTTTTTAAAGTATTATATTTTCCATTGGTGTCCTTTGGCATATTCACATGATAAAACATTGATTTCTGAATGTCTTTTCATAAATTCCTAAACCAATAATCTCCATCTCTCTCATGGCTTAGCTTTCCAAATAACATCTATAATTAGGCTTCAATTTACTTTTCAAAACCATTTTATCTCTCCTCATTCCTTAAATGAATCCTCTATGAAACTGGACTGCATTTTATGTAGATGTCTTCAGAAGAAGGGGACAGGTTTGGAAGAGTTGTAATATATTCACTTTTATTCCAGTATGTGGATAATCAGGGTAGTCTAAAATTACCATTGTGTCTTGTAAAATAATCTTGGTTGAATTAAAGACTAAACCATTTAAAAATTCAAGCAAAAGTATGTACTTCTATGATTTTAATTCACTTTGCCCTAGAAACCTTACATTACAGCAAACAAGCTACATAATAATCTGATTATGAGATCAGATGTATATTTACTCACTGGTCACCTCATCGATCCCTCAGTGCTCAATTCCTCACTACCATCTTCTGTATAAATTAAAGTTCCTGAAAAACAAGCAACAAGAAAAAGACATTCTGTTTATTAAAACGAATGTGATCAAAACTCTTCAGAATATTAAAATTTGCCATGAGGGAGAAAATACAGCACATCAATAGATGTGGATTAAAATCCTTATGACTCATTTAATAGATCTGTTGTCTCCCTATCTTAATAACTCAAGATTCAGCTCTAAGTACTTCCTTCTACACAGATTGCAGATTCCCCAGGAGCCCTACACAATTATTATCAACTCATTTTTATGTTATATAACATATTGATCCTTACAGGTATCATATATATATTAAATTCATGAATATTTATACATACGAAATTTAAGTTTAGAATTCCCATCTAGACTATGAGCCCCTTGATGGCTAATAGAGTGATATTTCCTACTGTGCCTGGCATAGTACCTTACACAAAGTCTGTCTTCAACAAATATCTGGTTTCTAAATTGATAGAGAAGGCTGCTTAGGCTCAAGATAGAAGATTAAAACCACTGACCTTGACATTACTCATTTAAGAGAAATGTAGGTTTTGAATCAAGAGCACCTTCAGTAATTGTTGCAGTGGTTGTTCAAAATGGTATCTAAATCATACGCCTAAATAAAAAACTTTACAAAAAATAAAAAGGAACCAGAAAAGAGGAAGAGAAAAAAGATTTTGACCTGAGGACTGCATTAATCAATATAGAAATACTTATTTGATCTAGGTCAAAGAACCCTGACTCTATGTGTTCAATTTTGAGACCCATTCTATTTTAATCCCTAATTTAGGATTTATAAGTTATCTTTCCTTTCATCTGCAGGTGGAGAGAAAAAAAAAAGTTGTACAAATGTGGTTTTCAAGCAGAGGAACACACAGTTTTTAAAATGGACTAACGTTTCCAAATTATTTATACCCTACTTACTTATATTGTTTGTACCAGATGTCTGGATTTTACATCTGAATAATAAAACCGTGTATTTGCAAAGTTGAAATTTTACTTCAGCAATAGGAAATTGAGACCATTAATAACTGCTCCAAACCTATCTGCACATTTCAAATAAATTCACACTCACTGCTTGAATATTGTTTTCCTCCTGTCGCAGGGATTTGCACATGCTGCTACTTCAGCCTGGATGCTTCTGGCCCAGTCCACATCACTCATCTCCCTTTTGCCTAAATAACATTTTTCACTTCCCTTTTCAAATGACACTTTATCAGAAAAATTTCCCTTAGTTTTCTTCTTTAAGCCTAGATTGCCTTCCTTTATAATTAACTCTCATAGATGACCACTTCTTTCATTTAAAATACTTCTCTAATTCCTAAATTATAGGATATTTTCCTCCTCCACTAGACTGGAAGCTAGAGAGGGAATGATGAATCATAGATATTTTTATTCACACAGTATCAGATATAGAGTAAGGCGGTACATTTATTGAATCATACATTGGAGTGATTTAAGATACACATAAATTTGTAAAGTACTGCTGCTGCTTCATTTTGATGTGGTGTCTCATGCCTGAAAGTTTCCAATTATTTTGGAAACAGAGTCACTATTGGTCAAATATTTTTAAGTTGTCTTCAGCAATGATTTATTAAATAAATTTAGTCTCTTCACTTATTTACCTGAGACTATGTTATACTCTTCAGAAATCACTTGGTATTGGTTGAGTATATTCTTATTTCTTCCACATAGTTTTCAAAACTAGCTACATTTTTGCCCCAATCTAGTAGGAGGATTTTGCTCCCAATCTCTTTTTTTTTTTAATTAATTTTTTTTATTACTCAAATGAATTCATCGTATCTGTAGTTGTATAATGATGCTCCCAATCTCTTTAACACTGCTTTTATTGAAGCCAGTCTCTTTAAGAGTCATGAGCTTGCGAAGACTATCCCTCTGCAATCGGCCAGGTCACTGAGAATGCACTGTCCACCCTCTTCCCTGTTTATCCAGACTCTGCTCATCCTCAGACATTCAGCCTTCTCCCTGACAACCCATACTCTGTTCATTCCTTCCAACTCCCGATGTCAGTTGTACTTTTAGCACTTCTTTTTATAGTGTCTTGTATTGTGAGTGACTATTTTACATGTTCAGTCTCGTATTCCTCAACTAAAACACAGGTTTACAGAGTTAGGAATCGTACAGAAATACTTTTGTACCCAAAGGCTGTTCTAATCCCTTCATTTTCCAGTCCAAATCACCATCCAGCTTCCAGTTGCTACTCCTTCATCGAGTTTCAGCTCCAGATGCCTTGGTGAAGCCTTCATCCTCCATCAGTACCTGACACATACCAGTATTAGAGAAATTTTATTATTTTGCACTGTCACTTTTTTTGTCCTTTTTTTCCCCTCTGCCTCCTAAGCAGGACAAGAGCTTGATGAGATCAGAAATCATGTCTTTTTTCACTGCTCTTTCCTTAGGATCCAACACATTGTCTAGTGGAGGATCAGGGTGCAATCATATTTGCTAAATAAATTAATCTGATCTTGACCACTTTTCATTTGGGCAGCCATCCGATCTTCTTACTTTATAAGAAGATTACAAAAACTTGTATAAACTGTTAAAATTTTATCTGCTTAGATCTTTAAAACATATGTAAAGTACATTACATTTTGAATTAGTATTTTACTCTGTGCATAGAGTATAGCATGGTGGTGAAAGATGAGTTTTGCAGTCAGATGTGTCAGAGTTCTGATTCTGAATAACTCCAAGAAGGTTACCTCTGTAACCTCATGAAAAGTGAAAATATGACTAAGCACCTCATAGTGTTGTTGTGAGAATTAAGTCGTGTAAGGCATGTAAAACTGACAAATTTGCACAGAATGAGCTTTCAGTATGTTTTCATCAGCTATCACCTATTAAAGCCATTTAAGAGGGGAAAAGCCTAAATGTTATTTCTTGGGCTTCACAAATATGAAGACAATCACATATTTCAGGTGAATACACATTTAAAAATGTAACATACAATGCACAAACACAGACATGTAGAATACCTTCTATTAAACATCTATAAAAGCTAGAATACCTTGAGACACTATATCAGAGACTGGCACACTTTTCCTGTAAAAGACCAAATAGTAAATATTTTTGGTTTTGAAAACTATATAATTTCTATTGCAACTACTCAACTCTGTAGTAGCATGAAAATAGCCACAGACAACAGGTGACCCAATAAGCATGGCTTTCTCAATAAAACTTTATTTACAAAAACCATGAGATTCGCCTACCCTTATAGTATCTGGATATTTATATGTCTTACTGTTTAATTCTAGTACCAGTAATGGTTTAAAATTTATGTAACACATTTCTGCAGTGATGCCATAATTTTAATGGGACTAGAATGTTTAAAGGGTAACCTTTTAGAAATAGGAATGCGTATTTCAACCCTTTTTCACATTTGAATACATAGTTCTAACCTCAATTGTGAATTCGCTGTTTATCAAAGACAAAATTTATATTCTTCACTGGCTATGTTTAAGTCAAAATTATCATGACCCTTTACCCTGGCAGTATTTTACAAATAATTGCTGCTCAATTAATATGTATATATGTAAAGACTAATAAGGACCTCATATCCACATAGGTATAATCTTGCTCATGTATCTTTAAAATCAATTGCAGACAGTATCAGTTAGTTCAAAGATCCTGGGTTTTTAATCCAAACATGCCTGTGTCCCTGTCCAGATGTTCATCTTGACTATGTGTCCCTGGGAGAGTTCTGTTACTGGAAAAAGATAATATTTATCTTAAAACAGTGGTTGTCATCCAGGGGCAGTTTTGGCCCCAGGGGACATTTGTAATATCTGCAGATATTTTTGTCATGACATGGGGCAGTGGGGAGGGAGAGTTGCTACTGGGATCTAATGGTCAGAGGCCCAGGATGCTGCTCAACATCCTACGATGCCTAAGACAGCCCTGCCTTTCCCAAAAGAATTATCCAGCCCCAAATGTCAATAGTGCCATGTTTGAGAAATGCTAACGTAAAGGTTTCTGTGAAAATTAATGTACACTGTGCTATAAAGGTTTAGCAGAATTCCTAGCTCAATAAATCTTAACCGTTAATACTGAGACCAGTTCCTGTTGACTGGTAAGAAAAATAAACACTTGGCAAAATTTGAATAAACACAAACATGGATAAAAATAAATGAATTATCCATTTTGAGGGAGAGAAGCATGTTGGTGTGTTTTTTAAGATTAAATAGTAAAGTTGATACCTATTCATGTATGTATTGACATCTGGATTCCACATGCTCTTTGTGAGACTCAAAAGGGTTTGAATGATACTTGCTGTTCTGTCATTGTCATGACAAATGTTTTATTTAGATGTTAATATCTGACTTGCTTTAAATTCATGTGGGAAATTTGAAAGTTCTATTTCCTATCTTAAAAATCAATGACAACTTAATCAATGCTGCTAAAAGCAAGCCCCAGTTCTTATGTAGTAGAAAAGTAAACAAGCTGGAGAATTAAAAGTGACAGAATCGTCACATCAAGGACAGAGAACATACTTCCAGCTAGCTCTTCTGTATTGGTAGCCTGAACAATTCCATCTGCTTGATTCTTCCCTCAGGGGATGAAAGCACCTTGAAAGAGATAAGGGAACTTCAGCATTGCCATAATGTTTCATACCATTAGGTTTAAATTAAGTAAAAAACAGAATACTAAACTGTAACAGATCTTGAGGTTACACAATCATAACTTGGGATCTCCAGCGCTATTTTCAGACACTTCTTCCCTACAATGGGCTTACTGATGTAACTGCCCTCCCACCCTAGCCCCACCCCGCCTCTGGATTCAAATGAAGGAGGAGGTAGCCAAAATGAAACACAAAAATATCCCTGAAATCTCTGAGATGGTACTTACCAAACAATAACAAAGCATTCCCAAACAACTTTAAGCTCATGTTCTTATTCAAAGGTAAATATGAGTCAATGATGGTCTTACTATATGTAACTAGTCGAAGTAGCTGGGATTATGCAAGTCTCCAGTATTTTATGCAGACTTGTGCAGGTGGGTGTTAGTTGCTACAAAATGGATACTTTGAATTGGAGTGAGAGGTAAGGTCTTAGGGAAGCTGGATTGTTCATGCCCCACCTAAAAGTGTCAGTGACTATTCAATTCCATTTCTTTTTGGCCATTAATGTCTAATGTTGTCAGGTCTTTCCATTTTTTTTTTACCAAGGAAGTCAGAAATCTGGGTTTTTAAGTTGAACATAAAATGATCAATCAATGAGACTTTAATAAATAGAAACAATTAAAAAGAAGTATAAATGGTATAACCACATTGGAAAACTGGCAGTTTCTATTGAAGTTGATCACGTGCCTACCATAGGACCCAACAATTCTACTCCTAGACATTTACCCAGAGAAACGAATAGAAATATCTACAAAAAAGGTTTCTGTAAAAATATTCACAGCAGCTTTTCTGTTCCATAATAGTCCCAAACTGGAAACAATCCTATCAACTGCTCTTCAAGTCATTGTCCAAAGGATACATTTCCTTGCTTGCCTGACTACTCCCCACTGAATATGTTCTGTCTGCATTCAACTTAGAATGGATCTTGAATCAAGACTTTCAATGTGGACCTGATCTTTGCTTTATACTACTTTCTATATTCCTTCAAAGTAAAGAGATGCTAGGTGTTTTGCTAGTTATATCATTCTCTTGATTTATATTTTGTTGATTCATATTGAACATAGTTTCTGAAATGGCTCAAACACTTTTATATCTGCCTCAGATAGACTATCTCTATTTTATTCTTTCCCTGTACAAAAACATTTGTTTTGTTTTGCTTTGTTTCTGCTCAAATGATATAATGCAATTCATTTTAATCTTAGTGACTTTGGTTCATCCTTTTTGGCAAGATGTTTAACTTCATCGAGACTCTGTTGTTGAGAGGTAGTATCTTTAGGAACAGTAACATTATAATAATCTCCACCATGATGGACATATACTATATGTCAAGTGCATTTTTGTTAGTTATTCCATGTAGTTCCTGCCGTGTGTAGATGTTCTTTCTTCTATTATAGTTTTATAGATGAGGAAACCGAGATTGGAATAGTTAACTAACTTGCCTATTGCCACACAGCTAGTAAGTGGTAGAGCTAGACCATATTCTAAGTTTGCCAATTTAAAAGTCCATACTCTTAACCATGTTACTTTTGCTTATCTGAAACTCGAAAATAATTCCTACCCATTCCACTCATTACATCCAGTGGTAAAATGTACAGGAAGACTTGGGTCAAAGTAGTAGAGCAGTTAAGAAAATCACTCTTGGGAGGCACACACATTTATCAATTTAGTTTAAGTAAGGTAACAAAATCAAGTAAATTTACAAGAAGAAATTTCACTCACCTCAACTTTTAAAAACTGTATTTAAAAAAAATAATTAGAGCCTACATAAACCTATCTGGATTCAGCATAACATTTATGTCTATTTATAGTCTCCAGCTTTGTTGTAGTCAACTCACATGGTTATCCTAAAGCATTTTTCTTGCCTACTCATGCTGTCACATCTCTAAAATCCAGTTGCATATGAAAATTTATGTATTGAGGAACTAGAGTAACTTATTTTAGACTCTTTTGAATGCTAAAGGTCATGCTCTGGTCTGCAGTTATCGATATCCATCTCTTTCTCCTTTTGAAAATGAGAGCTGTATTTTCCTTCCTAATTTTCCTGCATCTCTCTTACTTGGCCCTTCATTCTATAGGATTAACTCAATACTGAGTTATCAATCTCATTTGTAAATTTCTCACTTTGGAATGCAGTAACCACAAGACAGGCCATGAAAGCTGTCAATGAGTAAATGTTTCCTGCCATATAAGTAAACAAAGGATGTTGCAGTCATCAAGCCATCATGTTACAGCTACCCCAGAGGTGAGCCCTGGGGGAACTCAGGATGGAAAAGGGATGCCTGCCATGAGCATTCATCTGCTCAGCAGCCACCCTCTACTGTGCCCTGCAGTAAACTCAGAATGAGAAAACCTAGGATATTGAGGTGCTGATGTGCAGTCGAAGTAATAATTTCAGTAAGCCCAGATTCTTGCATCTTCCTATACATAGAAAAGTGCTAAATTCTGTAACTTGAGATATATGGTTTTCTTTAATTAAAAGTAATCTTTTGGGGAGTTCCAGTCGTGACGCAGTGGAGGTGAATCTGACTAGGACCCATGAGGTTGCATGTTCTATCCCTGGCCTTGCTCATTGGGTTAAGGATCCAGCATTTCCATGAGCTCTGGTGTAGGTTGCAGACGCGGCTCAGATCCTGTGCTGCTATGGCTGTTGCATAGGCCAGTGGCTATAGCTCCAATTAGACCCCTAGCCTGGAAACCTCCATATGCAGCAGGTGCAGTCCTAAGAGGACAAAAGACCAAAAAAAAAAAAAAGGTAATCTTTTGGAGTTCCTGTCATGGCTCAGTGGTTAACGAATCCAACTAGGAACCATGAGGCTGTGGGTTTGATCCCTGGCCTCGCTCAGTGGGTTGGGGATCTGGCGTTGCCATGAGCTCTGGTGTAGTTTGCTGACACAGCTCAGATCCCGCATTGCTATGGCTCTGGAATAGGCCGATGGCTACAGCTCCGATTGAACCCCTGGCCTGGGAGCCTCCATATGCCTTGGGTGTGGCCCTAGAAAAGACAAAAAGACAGAATAAATAAATAAATAAATAAATAAATAAGTAAGTAAGTAAAATAAGTAATCTTCTGATGTTTGACTCTCTGGTCTTTATTGCAAAATCTTTTATATATCCTGGCTCCTCCCTTGCCTCTTTGGAGCAGTCCCTTAGCCCTGCCTGAGAAGATTTGTACCAGGCTAAGTGCTCAGTTCTCAGTTTTATCTACCAAATAAAACATAATTCTTGACTTTTCAGTTGCATTTTTTTTTTTAGTCACCAAGGCATTTAGGGCAGAATAGTGCTCCCTAATACTTTACCTGTATGGCCTCCTCAACTGTCCTTCTCAAGTGTTTGTTTTACTCTTGGAATACTGTGATTTTGAAAAAAAAAAAAAGGTTTGCCTTGTTAACCCAAAATGCTCTTTGTTTTGTTCTTATAAATATAAAATGTTAAAAAGATCTTTTGTTTGTCCTTGTGTCTTTATAAACATCATTCTTTGGATTTCAGCTTTCCTGACCTCATTGTTAACACAAAAATTCCATTTATCTGTATTCTTTGTACATACACTTATAAAAAATCTAAGATTTCTGTGTTCAGCAGTTTTTAAGAACAGTAAAACCTAGCTTTTTGGAGTATTTATAGATTAGGCATACTAAGTACATTTCAAAATTTACCTAATCTATACGTTAAAAAAAAGTAAACTCTTACTATTGACAGATATACAAATTGAGTTTAATTTGCTCAAGTTACATGACCTATTAAAAAAGCAGACCTAATCCATCTAACTCTAAACCCATGCTCTTAACTAACATTTGCCAAAATCTCACCTTTTATCAAGTCCTTTATGCCCTTCTTACCATCTTGTTAGACATCTGATGCTACAGAATAATGTGGACTTTTCCTCTCACATTTCAAAACTATTTCTAAGGACTTTAGAATCATGTATTTCCTATTTAACCAGGTCATATTTGACACATGAGGAACAATTCAATAATTGTTTTTTTGTTGTTGTTTCTTTGTTTTTACCATTTTGAGATTTAATAAATATTCTTATAGGACAAATTATGTAAAATGTAAAATTTGTGCTCCCTTTTAAAATTTTCCCACTAACTTGACCTGATTCTTACACTTGATAGATGTCAAGCATACATCACCAAGCAATAGGCTAAGAGGGTAAAGAGGTAAATGTTCAAATACTCTGTAACTGTTGATAGGAGAGAGGTATGGCTTCCAAATGAGCATGTGTAAGCATTATGCAAGAGCCAGGCTCCTCATTAATTCTTTGTAGCAGAGAACACAGTTTTATAACAAATCCCACGGCCTCTTTTTCTCAGTTAATAGGATTTTCCTGGTTTGACTACGTTTCCCAGGATCCCTTATAGGTTTTTTGCTTGTTTGTTTTGTTTTGTTTTGTTTTTGTTTTTTGATTAAGTGACTAAGTTTTCTCCAACGGAATATATATAGAAATGTAGTGGCCTCCAGGCCAAGAGTTCTTAAAAAACAAGTGAGTCCTTTGAATGTTCTCTTTCCTTTTCTAGTGTCTGGATTCAAACATCAAGGGCATGGTGGGATGACAGAGCTAGGAAATAGAAGGAGCCTGGTTCTTGCATAAACATGGATAAAAGCCACCAGCAGCATAAGAACACTTGCCTTTTCTTGTAAATGAGCAGGAAATAATCTTCTATTATGTTCAACACTAATATTTGGAGGTGAGACCTGATTGTTTGTGTTGGTAGCTTAGCCTAGTCTATATTATAATCTCTTAAACAGTTAACAATTATATGTATCACTTTTCATGATTTTTACAGCTGGGATGGTTAGGGAAATGTGTCATGGGGGCACCAGCAAAAGAAGAAAGAAAAAAAATTATAAAGCACTCTAATACTATAGAAGAGATAGTCAGTGAGTGAACATGTGAGGGAGTGATCAGTTCTGCCTGAGAGAATTTTAAAAAGTTTCTCAAAGTAGAGGACTTGAGGGATGAGGATTAAATTTTCAAAGAAATTGGAGAATGATAATCTAAGAAGTAAGAACAGCTTGAACAAAGTCAAGGGAGTCAGGAACGGACAATGGCCTGTTTGTAGGAAGTTAACTCTGGGGCGAAGCATTGGGCACAAAAGAAATGAAGATGAACCACAAATGGATGGAGAGTTAGACTTGGCCAACTTGAAGCACTTCCAATTCCATGTGTGGTGAGCAGAGTTAACCACTCCCCCACCCCCCAAGCATGCTTGTGCCCTAATGCTTGGCACCAGTCAATATGTTAGTTTACATGGCAAAGGGGAATTAAGGTTGCAGATGAAGCTAAATTGACTTTTCCACTAACCTCAAGATTGGGTGATTATCCTGGGTTTTCTAGGTGGGCTTTAAGACAAGGGTTCTTAAAATTATGAGAGGAAAATATAACCATGAAAAATCAGAGAATTTCTAATAGGAGAGAACTTGGCCTCAAGATGCTGGCTTTGATGACAGAGAAAGGGATCATGAGCCAAGGAAAGGGAATGGCCCTTAGAAACTAGAAAAGGAAAGGAAACTGTTTTCCCCTGGAGTCTCCAGAAAGTACTGCGGTCCCAGCGATGCCTTGACCTTGGCTCTGTGAGATCTGTGTCAGACTTTGGATCTACAGATAATAAATGCATGTTGTTGTAAGTTGCAACATTTGTGGTAATTTGTCATAGCAGCAATAGGAAATTATACTTTGTGCTAAGTCTGACCTTAAAGGACAGAGAGCACTGGGGTCAGATCTGCCTCAGAGGGTCGGCTAAATGAGTTTACTGGGCAAGACCAGAAAAAAAGAGCACCAGGGGCCTATTTCTAATGGATCAGGCTTCAGATAAGATATTGGAAGAGCAGACATAAGGAAGCAGAGAGGAAGAACATGCTACACAGTGAGAATAAGCTTAATTCTGGGTCTTGTTCCATCCAGAGAGAGGAGGGGAAAATGTATTTTGAGGGCAGTGTCTTGTGTAGGCTTATATGGGTACAGGTGAAATTGTAGCTGGGGGATACTTTTCAAGATATTGATACAAATATCGATAACAAACCAGGAATTTTGGCTCCTGTGCATTCTTCTGAAGCATTTGTAAATCTCTTGTTGCTTCTTCCCTCCACGTGTTATTTTATTATGCACAATGAAGACAGAGCATTACCCTGAAAGTGCAGGCCTATGTAAAAGTGACATCTTGTGTTGCTTTGATGCATTGCATTTCTGGTTTTCCCTGTCATGATTCCTCTGCTCTGGAAACTTGTGAGCTTTTCTTTCTTTTACTAAACAGAAAAGAAATACGAGACTACAATCACTGTAATCTAAGGAACGTGGCTTATGATTTAAAAAACATTAGGCTGTTTTCTACCTTATTTACAAACTATGTGATAGTGACAGATAAATCATTCCAAGGACAGAGTTTGTAGAATCCATTCCATTATCTTATAATGGATTGTGAAATGAGAGAGAAAAGTTTTATGATTAAAATTAGGTTCAGTAATTATCAGGAAAGTGCCTTAAAATAGAAAATCCACTGATGAAGTATGGCTGAATCTAGCCTGTTTTCTAGAAGCTAGTTTTTGGAAATGTTATCCGTCACTGATGAGGCCCTTGTAGTTCCAGGTGTGAGTGTATTGTCCTATCTCTTGCTCTAAATTCCTTTCACTGCGGAGTTTGAACTCAATGCTATTGAATCAAAACATACCAGGGCATTTTAGTTAGGCCACAAATAAGATACTCATGCATCGAGTGAATAAAAAAAAAAAACATAGAAAAACCTGGAAACTTATCTAGGTGATCAATACAATTAATAAAGAGGGATTGGAAAATTTTCCTCATAGTTAAAAGGCTGTCAGCAGAAATGCTACAGAGGGAAAAATCTTTCCAGCATGTTAGTAAGGATTAAGGTAGTATGAGGAAATCTAGAATAATAGGGAACAGAAAAGAAGACATGGTTGAAAATGAAAAAGAAAACTAAATGAAAGAAACAGCATGGGCATATGACCACCTCAGATGAAGAGTGAGAGAAAAGCTCAAAGCTTAAAGCTAAAGGAGACTGGTAGGTCGAAAATCCCGAATAATAAAACTAGGGGACTGCTGGGAAGAAACACTCTGGAGAAGAAAGAAAACGTGCCTGCTTCAAAGATAGATGATACAGAATCTTAAACGAAGAGGAAAAAAATGGTTGTCAAAGAGAAAGAAAACCACAGAAGCTAGAAGCCTGGTGTCGGAGAACATCATTATAGATCCCAACCTCTCGATGAGAATGAGACTGAAGGATATGTGGGAAGAATTCATTTCCCTTTTATAATTAACTTCATAAATTGCAGCATGTACAAACTCACTGTTCACTCAATGTCCACAGCCCCAGGAAAATGAAGTACAGTGCCAACTGTTTGATGTGGTAAAAACAAAATGGATTATAGAAACAGACATCTGGGTCTGAAGCTGGCTTTCACTTGCTGGGTGACCCTTGCAGGTTCCTTAACTATTCATCCTGTTTCCTCATCTCTAAACTGAGGACAGTTGCACTTTCTTGAAGCCATTTTGAGGGAGAAGTGAAATGAGGAAATCTATGCCTGGTGGACACTAAAACTTCAATTAACAGTTTGTCAGGAGAATGGCCCTGCTTTCAACTCTTTCTGCTGAAGTAAATTATAATGATATGAGGGACTGATAACAGAAATCGAATTCTAAAGTTGCTTCTCTATCACTTATGCAGAGCATAATAAACAAGAACAAGAGAAAAGGGAAGTAAGGACAGGCCACTGCAAAAGGTAGAAGTTTTCATTTCTTTACATGCCATCTCCCATTTCAGCATATAGAAATTGTGGTAGGAAAAATATTGAACAGTTGCCTTTGTTTCAAAGTTAGCCTACCAGATCAGGGATAATTTACCTAGGATAAAAGATGATCTGTAAGACAATAGCAGCATTACCCACTGTGGTGCTGGTTCAAACCACAAAGTACTGGAGTCATACCTAGATTTTTTGAGAGAAATTTCTAGGTGACAGGCCCAAAAATCTATTTTTTTTTTTTTAGCGAGGTGGAGTAGGTTTATTGGTGATTGGGTGGTATTTTTGAAAAAGGGAGAGGTGGGTTTGACCTTGGGTCACTTGCTGAGATTTCCCCTGGTGATTCTGACAGTGCTGTACTGCCTGTATCCTGGTTGAGAATTGTTTTCAGCAGTGCTCACTTTCTGTAACCACAAGCTTGGATCTGGGTTCGTGGCAAGTCTTCTCAAACTGTAATTATATCCATTGGTAAAGGAGGTGACTACTTTAGCAGAGTCCAAATGTATATTTGATGTGGCTTGTTATGGCTCCTTCTATTGGAAATAATGTTACTGCTAGGGATACAGGACAACCAGAGTGGGTCCATGAAATAGTTCATAGGTAGAGCCAAGAGGTGTATGGATTGAGGTAAGGTGAATTGTGGTATTCTAGAATGGCTGCTAATGGTAGGAGAATTCGGGAATATGGAATCCATGGAATATGCATACAACAGACATTCATTAAACATAATCAAATAAAGTTTAAGTTGATGGAGTTTTATATTCCACTTTTAGATCAAGTAAGTTGGCTCCATGGAAGAAACTGAACATCTACCTCCTTGAGTTCATACCTGGAAAATCTTCTACTCATCTCTTAGCTTCTTACTTGCCTCTGACCACTCTGGTATCTTCATTCAGCACAGTCCACACAGAGAGGATTATTTCTTTCTTTGTCTCATCACTGCACCGTGTACTTGCACTGTATTATTCTACAATTGTTTTAAAATGTTTGTTTTATATCTTACACAATGGTGACTCCCTTGAAGACAGATGTTGAGTCACATGCATCTCTGTGCTCCCAGTACTGAGCTCAGGGCCTGGCACATGATACAAGATCAATACATATTTGTTTAATAACTGAAGTTACGGTAAGAGAAGTGACCCATGTGTTCCCTGTGTTTAAGGAAGACCATTTTTGTGGAAAGGTAAAGGCAAGTATATGAATTGCTATGTTGTAAGGTAGAGTAAGGTTAGAGTCATTGGAGATTTCATCTAATTAAAGGGATTTCAAAAGGCTTCAGAGAAAAGATGGTGCTCAAGATAGGACTTAAGGAATTAATAGGTTTTCAACAAATGAAGTGTGTTTGGAAGAGAGTGGCTATTTCAGATAAATGAAACAGCATGAACAAAGGTAGAGACAGAAACTCAGGGAATATCAAGTGAACAAAGCTAGGACCGTTCTGAATAGTTTCTTATAGGAAAGGCAATTAGATTTTATCTCATATGCCATATATGACAAATGGCAAAGTAAGATGAAAAATATTGCACATAGTTTACACTTATAAATACTGAAAACGGCTAAAGATACCTTTTAACTCAGAAATGTACTATGCTTTAGAAGATAGAAAAAGAGAGAAACATTTTAGTTTTGCTTGACTATATCCTTGGTCTTACCTAAGGTACTGTTTATGAGTAGTGAAATACATTTTTCAAAAAGTTTCCATAAATATAAACTCATTTATTCTTGGCTTCTCAGTGTTATCTAAACCCTTGCTGCTCAAAGTAGTATCAGCACCACTCCGGAGCATATTGGAAATGCAGAATCTCAGACGCTACCCTAGACCTACTGAACCAGGATCTCCAGGTGATTCAAATGCATGTTAAAACGAGAGAAGCACTGAAACATTTGCATCATCCAAGGGCAAAACATTGCCTGGAAAACCTTCCATTAGAGTCATATTTAATTCCTATGGGTGGTAGAGTATTAGTATCAACCTAAAATGCCATTGCATGTTAATCTAAAAAAAGGATAATTGAGGGAAAATAAAAAGGATAATTGCAAACACTTACAATAAAAGACATTTTGAAGTTCAGTATAAGACGATCGAAAGATTTAGGAAACCCAAATTAATATAAATGTATTTGAAGAATACCTATCTTATTGACGAAGGGTAAGTAAAAACCATTTAGCCCATATTGGTGCCATAGCTCTAATGTTAAGGACTATCTTATATAATATTTTCCTCAGAATTTGTTAGAAGGGAAGTCTAAGCAAATCCCTTTTTTGCTAAAAAGAAAAGCTTTAGAGGAAGATAAATGATAATTAATTATACCTGAAATTTGCACAATGAACTGAGAGCAATACACCATTGAAAATCAGAGGATTATTGCAGCCTATTAACAATAAAGATGTCTACTGTAGTGGAAAAAATTCTTAATTTTTATAGTTTATGACTATGCTAATTCCCTAAACAGAAACTTGGGTGACATTTACAGTAACTGAGGAAATTTTTCTCTCCCTTTAAGTATTAGAATTTGCATTTTCTAATGTCCCATACATGGTAAAACATTGTCATGGAGGGAGTAAGTTATTCAGAAGTAGATTTAGCCTACAATAATATCAACACTTTCGTTTCAAGCTCATTGATTTTTTTTTTTTTTACCTTAATGAGTACTGGAATTAGTAGAGTACAAAAAGCCCTATATCGGTTGAAAATCTTCTCACAACTCAATTTAATTTAATTTGAAAATAGCTGTTTTACTGTCTCTCAAACTAAATGTAAGAAATCAAACAGAGCATTAACATGTTAATTAATAAGAGGTTCAGTGGGAAGGTAGGAAATGATTAGTTGCATTACGATTCCTTCACATTTTCTCTAGGAAACTCATTAAAGGGCTCTTCAGAAGTGCTTTTCTGAAAAGATGACAAACACATAGCACATGTTCTTTAGAAATCTCAAGGTTTAAGGCCTGTGTCTGACTTCTCTCCACAATGTGAAGGTTCAGAGGTGTGTTCAAAAGGAGATATAAGCCTCAGAGACATTTAGTAAATGACATACAGCATCGCTCGCCAACCACATGTGTTCAGTGCTCAGGATCCATTTTCTTTGGAATGGTCAAGACATGATATGGTATGTTTTTCTTCTAGGAATCAGGGGTGGTTGAGGAATTCTCTAAATAACCTTCTTTTTATAGTTTTTTATATTTTGAAAAACGTTTCCATAAATATTAACTCATTTGATCTTAACTACTTGGATAAGTAGGTGTGTTGGACATAATTCCCAGAAGAAGCAAAAGGCAGTCAAATTGGTCTAAACTCACTTTAGCTGTCCTATTGCATGTGTTTATAAATGTCAGATTCTTTCTCTTTGTCTCACTATCTTTCTCTCCATACCTAAACATCCAGTTTTCTAAAAAGTGGTTTTGAGGCTTAAGCAAGTATACACAATTTCAGATGAAATATATGCTTTAGATATCAGTTTAGAGAAGTAAAAGAATGCCAATTATGAAATCGGTACTTAGATCAAAGTCTTATATTCTTTCTAGAGAAGACCCTAAGATTGGATTTCATATTTGTACCAGTCAATAGAAGAAAGGGAATAGATGACATTTTAGTGGTGTTTTCTTAAAGTATAGTCCCCAACATATAGCATCACCATCACTTGGGAATTTATTAGACATGGAAATTTTGGGGCCACACCCCAAACTTAATAAATCAGAATCTCTGAGGATGAGGCCCAGTCAGGTCTTATTGAACAAGTTCTCTAGTTAAATCTGATGCCTGCTCAAATTTGAGAATCATCGCAATATAGAATCGGTCATAAGATAAAAGCAGCTGAACAATTTCTTATGAGAGGATTACTTTCATGAGCTGGACCCTTTTCTATTTTGTTCACCTTTGCATTCCTACCACATGGAGCAGAACCAAGCATGTCTAGCATATATTCCATAAATTCTTATTGAATCAATATACTATTCCTCAGGATATATTCTAAAAGTTCTTGTAAAGTGGGTGCTATTTAATGCAGCAATCAAATTCTTAATGATAAATAAAGCATCACATTTCATGAAACTTTTATAAATAGAAATAGAGGCATGAGTGAATAAAACTAATTGCACGAATAGCGAAGACTATGTAAGCTGGGACAGCTAGTCTCAAACTTGGCTGTTCACACCTGGTCTCATCATCACAATTACCTAGAGTGGCCATAACAATTCTGATGAATTCACTGTCTGATGTGGGACCTAGAAATGGGAACTTTAAAATGTCCTATAAATGATCAATTATATGTGCAAAGGTATATGTGTATATACACTTCCATACACCTATATACTGTGTTTAAGAATTATGTACTAATTATGTAATTTAACATATAATTAAATATATACATATATTATATTGGAAACAATAGCATTGACTTTGAAAGGAATTAAATGCAAAAATTTTGAACGTGAAATTTCCCCCTGTGCATCTCGCTCTCAGGAAGAACAAACATTTAAAGTTTGGTAGTGTTTTCAGAGTGTTTTCATTTAAGGAGCAGAGAGGGACTCAGCATAGGATGTCAGGCTTTAGAGTTTGTACATTTAGCCACTAACCTGCCAACTTGCACATTTTCAGACATAGACCTTGATTGGACAATTTAACAATGCTTTTATATCTCATAAATTGGGCTTAAGAGAATATAAACAGTTGTACAGATATCTAATCTTGATATTTTAAATGTATATGAAAAATTTCTCCACAGATATATTGCTTAAATGGTTAAAGGGCTAAAAAAAATAGGGAAGAAAGGAGAAAATCTCAAAGAAATAGGCCCAGTTTTGCCTAGGAACAAATGTAATAATTTATTTAAAGAGGCATAGAACAGAAGAAGAAATATGACTAGATGCATGGTCTATGATCCACAATCACAGCATAATTCTGTTTGAGGGAAGAGTATTTATAATGATGAGTTGGTGGGAATCCACAGAGTTAAAAACAAAATTAAAGTTCCTTTTAGCACCAGGTTTTATGAATGTAATAAACTATATGAATGCCATAAAATGGATTTATCCTTGATGTACCATTCTTTTTCTCACCTTGTTTGGGGGAAGCCGTGAAACCAGTTGCAAAAATATAATGAAAATTTAGAACAAACACAAAATACTCATTTATGACAAATTTAATCTCTCATGTTTATATAAAGAGAAACACCAGAAAGATCTGGCTTCTTTGCCATAATCTGAGGTTCGTATGTAAGAAAGCTTTGTCCACTTTGCTAGCAAAGGCCCAGCAATCTATCCTCTAAAAGCATGAAGTTACTAAGAGCTAAGTGGTGAGTTGTGTTACAAGCACCATTGTATTAACTATTTTCTGCCTGACAATCTGAAACTTAGATAAAGATCAAAGTTTACATATTTTCTTGGTGGTTATCAACACCCTGAAGTTTTAAAATGGAATGTTTCCACAGCGGTTGACAAGGTTTCCATTTATGGGCCATCCAATAAGATAGGCTGCTCTTTAGTATTTATCCAAACCTGCAATTTTGGTGTAAAACTTTCACTTGCAATGGATGATGAGACTAAGGACAGGTTTAAAACCTCCTTTCCCCACAAATTGTAATTGGCTAAAATGGAATAATTTGATGGTATCTTATCTAGAAGGAAATGTCAGAAATTAGACTTAAAAGACAAATGGACATATGGGAAAATATGAGGTTGCTAAAAACCCTGCCTTATACAACCTGTATTAGTAAATAATGCACCAGACCCCAAAAAAGGCAATAAGGGTTTCACCATTTTACATTCATTCAGAATAAAGAACATAGATCAAGGAGAGCTTTCAGATATTAGCATGTAAATTAATATCTTCTGCACTTTGATGCAGTTGATCACTCTCTCCTTGAAACACCTTCTTCAGTTACCTCCTAAGACACTCTAAGCTTCCATACTCACTGGCATTTCTTTCTTCAGCTCCCATGTTGGTTGCTCCTGATTCTCCCAACTTCTAAAGGCTGGAGTTACCAGCGCTTACTCTTCCTGTTTTTTCTCTGATAATCTTCACTTATTTCCTTAGCCTACTAACCAATCATATTCAGTCTTAGTTTCTTCCGTTTGTTCCACTTTGATTCCAGAAATGTATGTGAAGCATTATCAATGAACTTGCTTAATTGATTAGACGACATTCATCTTCTGGGAGCTAACATTTTGGAGAATCAAAGACACGATTCCAGACAATGTGCATTATCCATACCATCAGGTCAGACTCTGTGCAACGCATGTGACACACCTTATTTTATTTAGCATTAATGCGACATGGTAAGGTAGGGAACGTTGATCCCAATTCACCAGTGACCAATGTTCCCAAGGTTCTAGACTCAGGTATAATAATCACTGTATTTGGGAGCTTACTGTCAACTCCCTGCTGTCTAAACTCCTCAGATTACTCACCCAATACTCCTGTGAAGTAGATGGTACTATTCACATTTTACAGATGAAAAAAACAGGTTTATGAAGTAGATAACCTAAAGTCACAGAACAAAAAGGTAGAATATCTACAGTTTGTTTTATTTTATTTGTAAAAATTTTTTAATTGTTATTTCAAATTCAAAGTTGTTGCTACCTTTCATATCAGCACAGTGGCTTCTGAAGAGGCAAAGAAGGAATAAGCAGTAGGAACTGGGTAGACAAGCAGTAGGAACTATGTAATAAGTGTCACCAAGAGATGACTAGATACTTGGCCAAGTAAATTTTTAAAATCATGAAAAACAAAAGAGACTGTAAAGATGAACTTTGTGTATTTATAATTTTCTCTGACAAATCTGCTGACAGGTCTTACCACATGTTATCTAAGGTAAAACAACTGGAGAGTAACTACTAAAGTCCTTCCAATACAGTGTAACCATTTCCCTTGATTTACTTGTTTTTCTTTCTTATAGATAAAGACTTCTTTAAAAGATTTTTATTTGTTTCTATTATAGTTGATTTACAGTGTTCTGTCATTTTATGCTGTACAGCAAAGTGAACCAGTCATATATATATATATATACATATATACGCACACATTCTTTTTTTCACATTATTCTCCATCATGCTCCATTGCAGGTGACTAGATATAGTTCGCTGTGCTATACGGTAGGATCTCATTGGTTATCCACTCCAAATGCCATAGTTTGCACCTACTAACCTCAAACTCTCAGTCCATTCTACTCCCTCCCCCTCCCTCTTGGCAACCACAAGTCTGTTCTCCAGATACGTGAGTTTGTTTCCTTTCTATAGATAGGTTCATTTGCGCCGTGTATTAGATTCCAGATATAAAATATATCATGAGGCATTTGTCTTTCTCTTTCTGACTTACTAAGTATAAGAGTCTCAAGTTCCATATCTGTTGCTGCAAATGGCATTATTTTGTTCTTTTTATGGCTAACTAGTATTCCATTGTGTCTATATACCACATCTTCTTAATCCATTCATCTGCCAGTGGACGCTTAGGTTGTTTCCATGTCTTGGCCATTGTGAATAGTACTGCAATGAACATAGAGGTGCATGTATATTTTTCACTGAAAGTTTTGTCCAGACATATGCCCAGGAATGGGATTGCTGGGTGATGTGGTAGTTCTATACTTAGTTTTCTGAGGTTCCTCCATACTGTTTTCCATAATGGTTGTGCCAATTTACATTCCCACCAACAATGTAGGATGGTACCCTTTCTCCATACCCTCTCCAGCATTTGTTATTTGTTGACTTGTTAATGATGGCCATTCTGACTGGTGTGAGGTGGTACCTTTGTAGTTTTGATTTGCATTTCTTGAATAATTAGTGATGTTGAGCATTTTTTCATGTGCCTGTTGGCCATCCATATATCTTCTTTGGAGAAATGACTATTCAGGTCTTCTGCCAGTTTTTCAATTGGGTTGTTGGCTTTTTTTAAATAATAATCGGCTTGCCTCAAGGGTTCAGTACTCTCTGATCTTAAACCATGTGCCAGAACTACTATAATTTCAACTTAAAATACTACAAACAAACAAGTAAAACTGTTACTATGATTTCTACTTTTCTATTTCTTAAGATACATTTTCAAAGTTTAATAGTATTAAAGTGATTAATTTAGTTGTTTTATAGCACCTAATAGCACCTAATGTAAAAATCATACTTTTAGATGAACTTTTTTATCTGAACTGTAGGCATTAGAGGTATGGAGATAGCCAATATGTCAATTTCTACTCCGAAAGTTCATGGCCAAACAATAGAGGACATGGATAAATAAAAATTTGGAACTAATATGTAACACACACAAACACACGTACATGGGTAAAAGTAATGTATAAATATGAGCAAATTTGTAATTTCTGATGAAATGAACATTAGGGATAAGTCAATCTTATTGTTAGTTGAATAAGCAGTTCAAAGTTACTGATTATTAAATGGCCAACAGATATAAATATGTAAGCTTAGGAATAAACTCACCTGATACAATGAGCCAACAGCTCAACTCAGTGGAAGAAAAAATAGTGGGCTAGAGAAAGGACACAGATGGTAGCCAGATAGACTTATGGGCCTAAGCCAGTAATTTTATCAGAAAGGATATTAGTGTTTAATTCCAAAGTCTGTTTGGGGACCCTCTTGGATTTATTGTCCAAGAAATCAGTCAGACAGATTTTGTAGAGCAAAGAGAATAGATAGCTAGTACAGGTCATTAAACTCTAAGCCTGGTGCTTTTCTGAGTATAGGGACCTGTGCACTACATGATTGGGATCCCCATGAAGCTGCCCTGCTCCCACATGAAGACTTGTTAATTACCCTCCTCCCTGTCTTTATAGATACCGCATATGAAGTAGTAATCATCCCTACTCTATCTGGGTTAGCAGTAGCATCACAGTGAGTTTAATGAGGGGACATGGGAGGATCTCTCACTTATCCCTGATTTGGGTACCAATAGTGTTCCATAATTGAGAGTTTAAGCATTGGGTTCAGGTGGCATGTTAACAGGAAGGGGAATTTGCATTTGGAGATACAGGGAACCTGCATCTTCATTTTGGTTTGGTCTCTGCTAGCCCTGTGCTAAAGGCTGGGAAAGGGGCCAACCTTGACCTTTCCAAGACAGAAAACCTTCTAATAGAGGACATGGCAAAAAAGCATGTGACGATGTTTATACCGAATCTTCCATTTTGCCAGTAAGGTAGAATTTTAATATTCTTTTACTTAAAAAAAAGAGATCAAAATAATTATGACACAATGTGACCAATTAATTGTGGTTGTTGACACATGAGGTTTGCCAAGTCAATCCTGTAATTTTCACTTTTCCTTTTTCCCTTAAAAATTCTCAATTAAACAATTAACTGAATATAAAAGTGTTTCATTCAATAAAGACCTTCTTTATTCCAATTACTAACCAGTTTACTTAGAAGTTTGAGTTTGAGAAATGTATATTCATTATATTAACTTTCAGCGTTATATAGTATGAACACACCTCTCTCATTGTTTGTCCACATAGCCTAAGCTAGTAAATTGCCAGTTAAAACATCTCACCAGTATAGCAGCATTCATTCAGTCAGTCAGTCAATACACAACAACTGAGTGTTTACATGTGCAGATATTCTTAAAGAGTAAAAAATGTAAAAAATATTATTAAAGATAAAAAACAATATTCTTCTAAGATGCTTGAAAATACGCAAATTAATGATTACAAAATAATGTGGTAGAAACAGAAAAGCCTAGAATACCATGAAATTAGACTATTCCTAACCCACATTGAGAGAGTACAAGAAGAAGTAGGAAAGATAATTTTAGGTAAAAGGAACTATATATGCAGAAGAAAATAGTATGTTCAGAATGGTGCAAAATGTCTAGAGTGCATGAAGGTGTTCAGTTACCTGCAGCAGAGTAATCCCAGCTAAGTTTGGAGAAGGATGAAGACAGCAGACTATAAAGAGCTTTATATGAACTTCATATTTTTATAGGTATTTTTCAATTTCCTTGGCACATGGACAAAGCCTATAATTACATGCTGGCAAAAAAAATTATAGATGGAATTATTTATGTAGATAATATATAGCCTGATAGAGTGGATTCACCAAACAACATCTATAAAACCTTTATCCAGAAGAATGGAGAAAGGCAAAAGGGACTTAATATAAATCTAAAAATGTTCACAGTTTGAGTAGCAAAAATCAAAGTTACTCAGCTTTATCTGGATTGGATCAGCTGTCTGGATGAAATACTTTATATTAAACTTCTCCCACACTAGCCTATCTTCTCATGATGAAATGCTTCCTCAATTTGTTCTGAGTTACTGGGAAGGGCACTCCTCCAATACACAGAATGAATCTGGGAAATCAATCTTCAAAGCATTTTGCCCTTGAGCTATCCATTTATGTGTATGTATTAATAAAAGAGAGAGAGAGGATTAAAGGTTTTCCTCAATTGTTTATACTCAGAGGATACATCCAATCTTATGGCAGTGATGCATATTCTTAATAATTTCCAGTATAATTGGCCTCTAATTTGGTTGTTTGGAAGTTTAGATTTTTCTATGAAGATTTTCTTGAAGCAAGGAAATAAGCATCTGTATTTTACACACATATACACACACATGCAGTATTTGAATATATAGATTCATATGTCCATGGTGCCAATTCAAATCTAAAATATACGTCAAAGTGAGAGCTTATTTTGAGAATTAGCAGCTATGATTATCAAATATAGCATAAACAACTTCAAAAGAAATAACCACTTGTTCTTAAGTGTATTCACTATTTCTATGTGTCCAAATATGAGAGTGTGATTTTTAGCTCTCAAAACATATTCTTTGAAAGAAGGGAAACAAATTTCTATAATGATCTTAAATAAGCATATTTGTGAGAGCAATTGCTTTGTCTTCTCAGCACACTATTACTGGAAATCCAAGAAGGCTTGATTCTTCTAATGGTCTTTTTAGACATACATTTTACTAAATAGCAGTAGCTTAAAATACTGTCTTCAGGACTGTCAAAAAATGACAATATTAAGTGGTTATACACTGATGGCGGTATGTTTCTTTGTTCTTAAAGGTAAATTCATATTCCTTTTTTTTAACTCTTTTTTTTTGTCTTTTGTCTTTTTAGGGCTGCACCTGCGGCATATGGAGGTTCTCAGGCTAGGGGTCTATTCGGGGCTACAGCTGCCAGCCTATGCCCAGCCACGTCTGTGACCTACACCACAGCTCACGGCAACGCCAGATCCTTAACCTGCTGAGCAAAGCCAAGGATCGAATCCGCAACCTCATGGGTCCTAGTTGGGTTTGTTTCCACTGCACCACAGTGGGAACTCCAGGAATTTCTGAATATTTATGGGAAATTTTTACTACTATTTTCATAAGAATTGAAAAGTTCCTCTTTAATGAATGCAACTAAAATTCCTAGTTATCATTCCAAAGGAATCATAAACCAACTCTGGCTAAATATCCAGTTTCTTTCTCCATTTGCCAGGCATTCAGGAACCTTAGGAAGGACATAATGCCACAGCACATCACTTTGGTAATAAAGCTTGGAGAAATGTGATTTTCAAAGCTTGAACCTATCAAACTAATCTAGTGTTTGCCAGCTCCAGTCTCACATATAATTTTTCAACCTGGACAGGATGACCAAAAAAACAAAACAGAACAAAACAACACTGCAGCAGTGTGACTGAGGTGTTGATATGGAATGCAGGTTCAGCTGCAGATGGCTTTTATTTTAGAAAAATAAGACTGCCACACACAGAAAGACATTTAAAACATTACCTTAAGCTAAACAAACACGCTATTCCAAGGTGCCTCATCATTAACCTTGGAATGTTGATATGCCCAGGGACAGAAAAGCAGAAAACAGCAATAAGACAGGCTACAGAAAAGGCAGAGTATTTGTGGTCTGTGTGTGTATGTGTGTGTTTGTGAGGGGGTTGGGGGAAGAATGGGGGATTTATTTAGCAATGGCAATGTGTAGTAGCTGCAGAATTTCTGTATTATATGGGGATCATATCATGCCCCATCTAATTTACAGAGGTAAGAGCTTGAAGCTGCATTTTGATATCACTTTATTTTATTTATTTATTTTTGGCCACATTTGTAGCATGCGGTAGTTCCTGGGTCAGGGATCAAACCCAAGCCCTGGCAGTAACAATGTTGAATCCTTAACTGCTAGGCCACCGGGAAACTCATGATATCACTTTATACTAATTAGTCAAATCAAAGAATGGGGATAGGTGGAGATAATGGGTGAGGGGAATATAGGTAGCTTCTTATTCATCCCTTATCCCCAACCCTAATTTGGATCCTATATTAGGGTTTTCCCCTTTCCAATCCCAAATAGCACTAATAATGATCCTATATTAGGGCTTTCCCCTTCCTATCCCAAACAGCAGAGTCATTGTATTACAGAGTAGATATTGCTCCAGCTTTTTTCTAAAACTGTAAGTATCTGGGGTTGTTTAAAGACTATTTCAGTGTTTTGTTTCATTTTGTTTTCAGGTGTTCACAAGGTAGTTTTAAAGTAGCTAAGTGCTATCTTTTCAGGTGAGAAGAAGTTGTAGCCTTTTTTTTTTTTTGCACATACAATATTGCTAGCAGGTCAGCCAAGTCAAATACTTTTACACTATGACTGTGTTGTCCTGCTGTACATTACATCAACAATTTTTATATAACAAAAACAGATTTCCTAGCCCTGGCTGATAGCCCATTTACTCAAAGTAATAGTTGATAAAACACAATTGCAAGAGAGCAAGAGAATTTGGACAGTCCCTCGGAGTTTGTTAAAATGGACTTGGCCTGTGGCTCTGCTCCTGATAGCCAGCTGTCTTTTCACTGCCACATTTCTTCTTCCATGAATGTTATTTATAGCTTTAAAATGTTTTCAAGGATAAAGTGGTAGCACACACAAGGCATTTTCGGTGTTCTGCCGATGATGGAAGCACTCAGAGAAATAACTGTTAGAGTAAGATAATCACTTTTTCATCCTTAAGGAAGCCCATTGTGAAGGAGCGAACTGCCACTTCTTACTGGCTATTACACTTTGCTGACAATGCCTCTTCCTGCTGTTCTTTTAAAGAGGACCTCAAATTAAACCTATTACACCTTAGATCCCAATTACATGGAAATCCACCACCTTTCCAAAATGTGTCTAAGCACTAACATGAAGACGCACTCCATTCAATATTCCTACTAACTGGTTCAGGGTCTTGACATTGCCTGGTAAGAAGATTACAGAAATGCCTGAAGGACAATTCTGGGTATAAAACCGAATGCCCCCACGTGCATTACAATTGCCAAAAAAACACCCCGCCCTTTCATCTTTTTTATTAATTGTATAATTAATGCATTCTGTGTACTGATAAGAATAATGCCATGTAATTAATTTTTAAGAATTAAAAACTTGCCTTTATCCAGCCTCATGGTCTACTTTCATGTTTATAGCTGTGAATATAAATCCTCTTATCTAATTATAACATGACTGGTTTCATTGTTGAAACAAAGCAGTTCTTTGTCATTTTTTATTTGATTATGTAATATTTATTTTATTATATTAATTATAATCTATCCAGGAAAAAAATAAAACCCAAGACTTAATATTTTAAGTCTTCCAAAGCTTATCAGAAAAATGCCATGCTGCTTTGGATAAGGTATGATATTTCATTTGTTTTCTGTGTCTGTTTTTGTCTTCCTTGATTACCCATTCTGTTTACCAAAAGGCTCAATTAGCATTTGAATAGTGAGCCAGAAAGCAGACAGGTTGAGAATTCTTATAGAACTAATTTGGCAGTCCTTCTCCTTTCCCTCCTTTTCCCTTCATAGCCTTTTCTTTGCCTCTAATCAAGCTGCAGTTATTAAAGCCAGAATAAAAGACCTGATTTTCCATTACATTGATGCATGCTGAACAGAGCCTTGATTTGCTTTTTCTTTCAGCAATGCTAATTGGACTCAAAGGAAATATTTAGTTTATAATAGTGAATGAAGAATTCATTTAATTTTAGGAAAGGGGAAAATCAGCAATGGAACTAGCCTATATATATATATACACACACACACACATATATACACACATATGTGTGTGTGTGTATATGTTTTTCCAATTGTTTTTTTTTTCCTTCAATAGTATTTATCACATAAATAATAGGGTTATTTAATTATCAATGCTAATAGCCTCAGGTTAGGGAAGTTTACAACTGACAGAAAAAATTCTGATCTCTACTTGGAAGTAAAAAAGAAATGTGTTTGGGAAATCTGGTTTCACCTATGTCTGATCAATGTATAAGAAAGAATTAATTCAAGCACAACTATTTTCATGTACTGTTTGGACTTCAGATAGCTGGGTATCTTCCATACTCAGCTGCCATCACCATTTCTTCTCCCCATCAGATAATGGGTTGATATTGTTCATGGGACCATGGTGTTGAGATAGAACAAACACAGAATGTTACACAATAGGCAAGGCTAATACTATATTAAAATGTAATATGAGTGCTTGTTCTCATCACTTTAAAGCCTTCCTTTGGGGAGGAAGTTCTTATTTTGAAAGTGAATGAATCAACAAATAATGTAGTTTGAAGGAAGAAAAGAAATTTTTCAGATGGCAGAGGGGATTTTTGATATACCAATGTAGACATGATGTGCTATTTAGATACTACATGAAGACTAAAAACAAATTCTTCAGTTAGAGAAATGTTTCTCTGTCAATGTACAAAGCTTCAAGAAAAGTTGTGTCATTACAAAAGTGCTTACATTTTCATCTGATGCATTCCCTCTGATTATAGATTTGGCAGGCATCTCCTTGATTCAACAAAAGCAAAACAGTATTTCATTTGGACATTTATGATTTAACTTCTACATACTTCTGGAAATGAAGATTTTTCCACCTACTCTAGTCATATCAGAGAGCTTGTACTTCCCAGAAAGCATCATACTCTTGACTCTGGGCCTTTGAATTTACTCTTCTGTGTTCTTGCACTTTTCCCTTTCCCCTGTATACTTGGCTTCCTTCTATTCATTTTTCAAGACTCAGCTTAAAAATTACTTCCTCTAAAAGTCTATCTTGGCCTTTTATGCTAAACCATTAGAATGCCACACAAATCTTTCCACACTATACATAACTGTAGGTTCCTTAACACATATAGTCTAGCACTTCCCCCACTCATGAAATCTCCTACTGCAGCCTCTTGGAACTGCTTAGAGAGAGCCTGTCTTATTTTTCTGCTACCAGTGCCTAGCACTATGCCTGGCAGTGTGTACTTTTGGTGCATATGTATAGAATATGTTGAATTGAAATAAATCAATTCAAGATTTAATCCAACTTAGAAAAGTCAAAAATGTAAAGAGAATGTTTAGTCCACTTATTGATAGACTAAAAAAAAACTGATTCAGGTTTTGATAGGTTTTTATTACATTAAATCCCCTCAGGATTTTAAATATTATTGGCAAATGACATTAAATATATGTATATATATTAGCTGTCACTGTTTAACATATCTCATATTGGTGTATATTTTAATCTTTGTCTTTCTCTTCTTCCTCTATATAGTGAAACAACCTCAATCAGATTAATCACTCCTAAATTAATAACTACAGTCTAGACCTCTTTATGAGCCGCAAACCCCTTTACCCAATTGTCTATGTGATGTCTCCTTCAAGCTATCTCAGAGACACCTCGTATTCCACATTGCCCAACTCATGTTCATGCCCTTACATACCTGGTCCTCTTCTGGTGCTCTTTTCTCAGAGACAATGTCATTCATCCAGTTGGGCAAATCAGAAATCTTAGCACCACTCAGCTACCCTCTCTTTACCTAATGTCATGTCCAAGTCTATGAATTTAATCTTCTAAAGACATAACTTTCTGGTCCAAGCTACTTAGTTGACCTGCTCCAATTGGTTTCTTTAAATCTCTTGTCGTCCTGCTTCAACTCAATTTCAATAAGAATGATATTTCCACTGCCAACTTTGAGCATTTCATCTCCTTGCTTAAAAATCTGTAATGTCATCTCATTACTCTTAGATTTAAAACAAAACTAACAAACCTCACCCACACAATACTCTGCAAAGTTCAGCTCTTACCTACCCATCTAGCCTCTTACTACACCACATTCCTTATTGCTTTTCCAGCTCTTGTCACACTTTTAAAAAAAATCCTGCTTATGCTTACTTGCTTCTCTCCCATAGACCTTTATACATTCTATTCCTTCCAGCCATAACACCATTCCTTCACCTTCATTCCCTAGTTAATTGCTCTTATCTTCCAGCTTTCTGGTCAACTTTTACTTTCTTTCAGGAAGCAGTCTGCTATATCTGATTATGTCAACATATTTTATTCTGAGAACACATTTAATCCTCTTTCGACATTCCTTGTCATGCCTATGGTGGTAACTTTACATGATTATTTGATTAATAATATTGGTTTAGTTGACCAGACTGGGCTCCGTCAGAGCAGGGCCCATGTCCAGCGTAGTATTGGCCCACAGTAATCATACAATTCATGTTTGCTGAATGAAAAATAAATAAATGAATGTATGCCAAGTCCTGTGCTAAGAGCTTTAGCTGTTCAATAAATATTTGTCAAATAAATGAACTGTTCAGTAAGCTGGGTGTTTGGTAACATGGAAAGCAACTAAGTATTGAACTGTTTTCCATTCTAAAGAAATCTATTTCCTTGATGTCTGTGCAGTCTTTTTGGGTAAATTATTATTATGACAAGGTCTAAAAGGTACCTAGTATTATCATCTTATGAAATTACAAATCAGCAGATATTTGTGCTTCCTTCAAGTATGGTTTATGAGATGAAAAAAAGCCTGATTACTTGAAGAAGTAAGAGAAAGGAAGGCAAATAAGTTGGTAATTATGATATCCCCTCCTCTGTCTCTTGCCCTCACACATTCTCTGATAATTCTAAAGATATTTTCTAAGCAGTTTTGAAAACAAGGAAGTAAAGTCTCAGAGAGAGGAAATGGTTAGCTGATGGTGTACTACCACTATGTATTTATGCTAGGATGCAAATCTGTAACTTTCTGTAACTTGCTAATGCCTATCTGGAGTATCTCTTTGCATCTTACACAAGTATAATATTGAATGGTACAATTACAATGCATTTATCCAAACAACATTATTTCATCCTTGGCAGTCAAGTTTTCAGTTTGTACAAGTGGTGACAATTTTCATTTCCATTGTAACTCCATTAATAAATAGTAACTGAGCTCTTGCTGTAAGCATATTTGTATTCATTTTCCAAATACTTATTTCTCCCATTGGTATCTTCAAGATAAGTATATTTGTTTAATTGTTTGTCTTTATTTTCAATTAAAGCCAGCAAAAATAATCTTTATTTACCTTTGATATGTGCTTATAGTGGGTTGACTAGTGTCCCTTAAAAATTTACCTCCACCCAAAAACTCAGAAAATGATGTCATTTGGATATAGGGTCTTTGTGGAGATAAATAGTTACAAGTTGAGAGAATGTCCTAATGGATTTAGGATTGGCTGGGTTCAATGACTGGTGTCTTTATAAAAAGAGGAGAGAGTATAGAGAAAGAAGAGAGAGAGATACAAAAGAAGAGGCCACAATTAAAATCGTGTGTGTCTGCAAACCAAGGAATGCCAATGATTGCCAGTAGGTTTATTAATAAGGTAGGAAGAAAGAATGAAGAATTTGTCCTTAGAGTATTCAGAGGGAAGGTGGCCCTGCTGACAACTTGATTATAGACTTCTAGCCTCCACAACGGTGAGGGAATAAATTTCTGTTGTTAGTCGGTTTGTAGAAATTCATTAGAGCAACACTGGGAAACTCAGTGTATTGAATTACAATAATCCATTTCACTTTATGGGATTTAGGGAGTATTCAGTTGAGAAATGCCTCTTAGAGAGTATATTCCCATGGGGTTCTACCCCTGGTAACTTTTCAAAAGCATTTGGGGAGCTGACTCATTAGCCATGTTTTAGAGGCTTTCAAAGAAGATGAGCAGATTTCTTGGTGCCCATGGACTTGTAAATCATGATGCATCTAGGGGACAAAAGTGCAATTTGCTGTGCCTCAACCTGACCATCTGTTTTAAAGAAGATAGATAGGAATAAAACACTGAGTTATTTTCAAGAGGCAGCCTAACCAGCTAGTTATTGATGTGAGACAGCAGGGAAAAGTAGGGCAAGTTGTTATAGGAAGAGTCGATGTGCATTTACTCACCCACTCTGCCACTTGTCATTCACATCTTTGGCAGCTGAAACAGTTTACAAAAGAAAAAAAAAACTTTTATAAAGGACTAAGTAAACCATCTCTGATATTAAGAAAAATTTCCTCTGCTTCCTATTCCACACTTTGATCAGTTTCTCTTATCTAGTTGGAAATATCAGTCTCTCAGTTAACCACACATGAGGATGACTCTTTTCGAAATCCACATCTTTAAGTTTTAGCAGGAAAAACACTGGCCTGAAGGTAAACATTCAAACCTCTACAGGATACAGAGGAAGTCTATACGGAGGGGACGATGTGCTGCTGATCGCACTCTTGGCTTCCGAAGATACAGATCATTAAAACTCCTTCCCAGTGTCTGTATCTGGGTTGTTTATTACAAAAGTAAGAATCACTAACATGTCCTCTTTGCTAGAACCATAAATCTGAAACCTCACCTTATAAAAACTGTGATTTGACAACTGCGATACATTAGCTCCCCCTGCTGTTCCGATTCATATTGTCGGCTGCCTCTGGCAAATCATTTTATGCATTTCCCTTCCATTCTGCCCTCCTCTGACTTGTTTCTGATACCTAGGTTTCCATTTGTTTCTTAATTCATCTCACCCTTCTGTGCGACTTAGCAAGCAAATGGCAATTTTAAACTCTATGTTTTATGATCCTCGTGTTAACATCTTCTTTCACACTCAGGTGGTCCCTAGAATGACTCTGCTTTTCTTAAAGATCATTTCAACCCCACTGCTAGAGCATCTTACGTCTTCTGCCTCTTTCTGAAATGCTGTTTCTACTTGCACAGACCCTTCATACAAACCTCTCTGCACACTCAAGTAATGGTTGAATCAACTGGAAACAAAAGAAAAGTGTATAAAAACTGAATGTCATGAATAATTTTAAAAGCACAACCATAGAACAGCATCAAGGCACTTGCAAGTTCTTCCTTTTTCAAAATTAACTCTCTACCAAAATAAAGGAGGCCACATTATCCCTGGCATTTTTTTTTTAATGACTACGTAGAAAAGGCCTGTTGTATATAGTCATTTTCTACATTTTCCAAATGAAATAGAGTTTTCTTGCTCTGAGCCAAAACTCTGTCATCTTGGAAAAAAGAACTTAGATATGTAAGTTTAATTTATTACATGAGATGTATTCTGGGAGCTGCCTGGAGCATGAATTATGGGTGATTGCAGAACCCTGATAACATAAGATCTAAACTCTGAAGACATTTTCCTAAATTGAAATAATGTATACACAGGGGATTAGGGGTGTGTATGCACTTTGACAAGAATGGATGGAAGGCTAACTAGCTTTTAAAGAAGACAAAGAGAAGTGTTCTTTGGTATTTGTAATCATAAACTTCCATGTATACCTTAACCACTGGATTCGGAGCTGCTTAAAGACATATTGTAAATGGCCCTCTTCCTGTTTCAACATCAGCACAAAAAGCATTTGATGAATTTTGTGTGGATGAAAGAATTAAGGCATGAATATGTACTGCAGGCCCTTAGTTGGCAATATCCGTCCTTTCTAAATTAATCTTGCAGGGTTCATTTAAAATGGAAGTCAGAGAAAAATATGACTTCAATCATTAGCTTTCTACGGAATATTTAGTTTGTATTGTTTATATTTTCTCAATCAGCAGACATACCTTTGTAAAATATCCTGCAAAGTTCTTGGTATAGATATAGCAAATATGCTACCAAATGCAAATAAGTATGTTACATATTCTGGAATTCAGAACAAAAGCACAAAGGAAATCGTGTATAAAATACTTTCCAAGTTGTACTCTACACACAAACCTTTTACAATTTGATTAATAAATATTTATTAGACAGTCTTTGTGGCTCACCTCTGTTGAGCAAAGCCCAATGCTGACATAGTTTTTAAGAATTGTGGACCTCATCTGGTAAGGTAGTAAACCCTCAGGCTATTGCTTGCAAAAATCTTGTAAAATAGTGTTTCCTGGATATCTCTTCACCTGGCATAGCATAATGTGTGATCTGCTTTCAGTTAGGATCAAATGCGAAAATTAAACCCCTCCTACTGTTGCAACATTGGGCAATTCAGACCACAGGGTTCAAAGGCAATGACTGAAGAAGATAGAGGAATCATAAAGCCTGGGATTGCAATGTTATGAAGGAGGACAAACCACACTGAAAAATAACTGAAACTGGGAGCAGGCTTTCTACAAAGCACATTACAGGAAGGAGTGCTGTTATTAGAACAGAGTCTTCATATTTCGGTTGTAAATGGAGAATGTAAATGCTGTTGTTGCTTTGGTTCTCTGTCAAATTGTGAAACAACATATTGAAAAAGAAGGAAAATACAATATATCCCTGTGTGCATTCATTATCACCCCTAGATGGAACTACTGTGAACAATTTTGTAAGTGTAATTTCAGGTCATTTAAAAATACATTTAATGAGCCTAAATTATATTAATTATTATGTAAACTAATACTTTATATCTCTCTTCCTCTGTGTGTGTGTAGGCATGTGCTTTTAAAAACGTAAATGGGATTTTATAACATTGATATTAACATCCTGATAGAATTAAGTGACCACTCCTAGAGACTGATGAAAGACAAAAATACTAATTTGGGGGACAAAAAGAAGAATTAGTAGGCCTTATATGTACATGTAAAAAGAGGGAGCAGCTGGGCAAAAATTGAAATAATTTCAGTGTACCTGAGTAGAAGTTAAATTTCTCAATAAGGGAGAATTTAAAATGTATATCATAACTCTATTGGGTTTATCTATATTTTGTCTATTTATTCTAGTACTAGATACTATACGCCACACATGTATGTTCAATACTGTAAATTTAGTCATTCTCAACCTTATCTTTCACAAGTTGGAAAATTCTTTAATGTATGATTAGATTTAGAGGACCTCATCTGATGATTACTGTCAATATTCTGATTCCTAGGGTGACACAATCTAGGAAAGTCTCACTTGTCAAAGAATGTTGCCCTGACAGAGTTTCTTCTTGTTTGAATATCCTCACATCATAATTATGCCAGCATTTGCTTTGTTGGTGTTCCATGGGATAGTCTTCCTCAAAATATTAATAGGTGAGCTATGGGGGAAAATGTTCCACATTAAAATAAGTTTGGGAAAGATGGTTGAAACAAAAGTTCTACAGTAGTTGAAGAATACTGAGGCTCCATAAGATACTAATGTGTGTTATGCATGCCAAAGAAGATCAAAGGTGCCTTTTTTTCCAAATAAATTTCTTCAAGGAGGCTTATTTTGAGCAACAGACCTGTTTATGTCTTCTAGAACTAGTATTCGACAGAATCCAGTTTTGAAACTGTTGCTTTAGTCCTAATAGTATACAGCACATTGAGTTATTAATCTCGAAGGGATCAATTCAAGCATATTCTAGGAAAACTCAGGCTGAGACATATTTTTAAAAGTGGTGAGGGAAGCCCAATAATTTCTGCATTTGTAAGTTAAGCTATCTTTTAGCTTGTATTTTTAAAATATTAGTATATTAAAGCACCAGTAATTTTCCTCTTAATTATCTATCTGGAGACAAACAGCTAGAAGTTATAAGATCTCAAAAGGTAAATTGACCAAGAATACTGACGATTTGTCTGTTTTACAAAGTTCACCTCTGTCTTGTGACACAAAATACCTTTGGTATAATTGTCTTACTTCAAAATGATTAATACTTTTGACTATCTTTTAGTAGAGCTTTTTCCTCTCTTTTATGTTAATATTAGCTTCGAGAAAAAAAAAATCACAACCTAGTCTGGGTTTAGTCATTTGATTGAATGTTCATCAGTGTTAGAAAATATTTATATTTGCACAGTATATATAGCATTAGATTGTCCTTTGAAGATTTTGGACCATTTTTATTTGGTAGTTACTCTTCTAGCAGTGTTTGCTAAGCAAAGCTGTTTTTTCCACCTTAGTCAATGATTACTCTGAAAAGAGAGATTCTTAATTGGCAACAAATCTACTTAGAAGAAAAAAACCTAGCCATTAGAATCAAAGAAATCTATTTCAATGGATGGTATTTTTACTTTGTGAATTGCTTTGGAATTGAATAATCGATCAAGTATAAAATAGTGAGGAATATGGATTCTTTTGACTGCTATATTATAAAAATTACACATGACTTTTTCTAATAAAGTCATGAAGCTAATCATTTTGCCCAGTTAAAATCTAGACTAATAAAAATGGCTTCTGAAAAAAGTGAATTCCATTTATTTTGATATTAAATACATGAAAGAATGTGGGGAAAATAGAATCGATTTTATGCTAATGTTATTTATCATGTGTTAAATAATAAAATGCAACTGAGTAAATTTAAGGTTCAAATCAGCTTTATTAAATGATTCATGAATTGGCCAGCATCCCATCTAGCAAATAAAAAGGAGCTCCACTGGGCTATAGAAAAGGAAAGGATTTTAAAGATGGAAAGGGGGCAGTAAAAGGAAATAATTAGCAAAGAATGAATTGTTTCAGGCAAGATTGCCCTCCTAAAAGGAAGGACAGGATGTATTAGACAGATGACCTCACTTAGTGCTGACCAGATAATCACTATTTGACTGGTTATGGGATACATTCCTAGGGGGTTGACACTGGAGGTAGACTATGTGTTAATATTAATCTTGATTTGGTGACATGGGTTTAGCACAAGTGACTCAGTTATGGCCTCTATTGTCTCTCTCTCTCTCTTTTTTTTAAACAACTATTTTATCAGATTCTCAGCTTAACTAAGAAATCTGATCAAAATTTAACACATTCATACAACTCTGCACCACTGTTCTGTAATTCTCACAGCTTTTGTTGGTCCTGTGTGATGTTCACAGGTCATGAACTTTTTTGCTTAATCTCTGCGATATTTGCAGGCAACTACTTCAGGTTCACAATTTTTTAGCTGGTCATTCTCTTCTTTCCTTTTCTGATGTTCCACTGTTTGGAAGATCATTTGCTTCGTGGTTAGCAGCTGGGGCCATGCCTCTAGTAAAGGTATGATTGCTATATTATTACTAGCAGTATAATTCCTAATGTGTGGAGCACACTTGAGAGCCATGGTCCCCAGGACCCAAATCAATCAAAGATAAGTCAAAGAAAGGCCCCATTTGAGTAGTCCCCTTTTAAAGGCAATTGGTTTGCTCAGTGATCTTACACAATCAAGCTTCAATTTTCCCACAAGAGTTAGCAGGTGGTGTAGCAGGTGGTGTTTGCCACAGCCCCTTAACTCCCTGCTCAGTTAAAAGATGATCAAGTGCTATCTTATTATCAAGAACAACTTTGGCCAGATAGTCTAAGATTTTTTTTTTAGGGGGAAGCTAATGCCTTAGCAGCAGACCCTACAATAATTTCAAAAGTTAGGGAGAGGTTTCTAATCAAATTCTCATTTACATTTATGCCTAACCAGAGAAGCATGGCCGTGTAAAATACTACTTAGTTAATTCATTTAAGCAAAGTAACAAAGACTTAGCAGGTAAATATAAAATTTATATAAAATGTACATAATTATTAAAAAATGAACCCTTAGTGCTTTCAGTAGAGACTTGGTTTTAAGTAATTAAAGACCTGATGAAGACTGAAATATAGGCAGCTATTTTAATAAAACATAGCCTTTGTTTTTTAAGGCAGATGACTTTTAAGAAAAACACTTTACAATTGCTTATCAAGAGCAGACCATTGGTCCATAAAACTTTCTCTTTTTAACACAGAAAAAAATTATAATTTAGCACTAGTTTGCTTTTCATATTAAAACCCATTTACTTGATTAAAATTTTTTCAATCATAGCCAGTCCTGACTGCACATAAAATTCCTTTCCCTTATTATTTCCAGTAGTTTTAATTATATATATTAGAATTTTAAACTCTTTAAACCTTTCATTTCTGGTGAAAACTAAGTAAGCAATTATGAATTGTATTTTACATTAGTATTGTGTAGTTTGGCAAATTTATGAACACTATAGAAACTTTTTATGATTTCTAGTAATGCGATTTTTTGCAAAAAAATTTATCAGTCTGGTGCAAAACTTTACTAATAAACTGAAATATTTTAAAATTTTCTGTAAAAGGAAGCAAAAAGATAAAGCTACGTTCAGTAATTAAAATTTCAATATTTTATTTGGAAGTGATTTGGGTATTTAATTAATTTAACTTAACAGTATTTCACAATAAAATTTTAAAAGTTTCATGTTAAATTTTGGGGGAAATTATTTTAAAAGTTTACCAAGAAACTTTTATCTTATATCCATTCAATCAACTTGTTTTAAATTAGAACTGGATTATGTATGAAAATTCTGTCATATCAATTTATTTTCTTGCTGACAGATTTGTAACATGAACATATTTGACTAACAAACTCAGGTAAAATAGAAGCTGTATGTTTGTATTATGTTCAGTGTTGATAACTCTAAAGATATCCCTGTTTTAATTAAGCCAATGACCTCAAACTAGCTTTTATTTATTAAAGATTAATCCTAGACCAAGTGAACTTGGAAAGCATGAGAGTTAGTTTGTTTTATTTCTTTTGTTCTTGTAAGTGCTTATTTGTTTTTAAGGCATTTAAATAGAGCTCTTTTACAAATTAATTTTTAGCAATACCACCTGGAGGTAGAAAATAACACGTATCTATAACACACATATAAAAGAAGACATGACTATACAGACAGATGCAATCAGAGACATCAAAGCTTTTGTTTTAAAACAACTCCCATGAGATGGGTACATATGCAAATTTCACTAGTGATGAAAAAAACAGTTGGGAAGTTAAGTTTATCTGTGAAGATTGCTGAAACCTTTTCTACTAATATTTTTGGAGAAGACAAATGATTTTTTATTTGCCAAATTTCAAGAGACTTTTCCCCTTTTTGTTTTCCTTTTGATAAGAATTGTTTCCCTGAGGTTTGTAGAATATTTACATCTTAAAGGCAGAGAAAACGAATGCAAATTCCTCTTAGAACTTTTGTGTCCCAAGGCCAATATTTATAAGTCATTTGAGGTAAACGGGGGGGGGGGGGGGGGGGGGGGGGGGGTGAGAATTAGCAAAAGTAATAGGTAAATTTTGAATGGTTCCCAGAATGACATTTCAATTTTGCAAAGATTTGTAAGAAAAGAACAGTTGCTCTCAGTTCCCTAGAGTATTCACTAGTAGCCTAAATGACATTATAGTTTGATCTACTTGTAAATCCTCTTGAATACCTTGTCATTTTGGTAGGATCTTTATCCACAATTGGTGTTCAACCCACTTTTCCATCCAACTGGTTTTTGGGCTCCTCAGCCAGATGGTTACCAAGCCAAGTTCTGCAGGACACAAAATTCTCAGTTATCTTTGATAAGATTTTGGACATTTTTGTAGATATTTATAGCTTCTGGTACCATAGTTTTTAAACATCCGTGGTGATGGAAGGTAGATACTTGACCCTTTGGAGTTTAAGGATAAAGATAAGGATTCCAATATGTGTGTATACACACATATATATGTGTGTATACACACACACACACACACATATATATATATATATATATTTTTTTTTTTCCCCAGCTAAGTCTTTCGGTCTGTAGGAGCCAAACTAATACTTAAAGGAGATATGCTTATGGGCAGGGGATTGTGTACAAGAAGTAGAATGTACTTCATCGCACAGAAATTTTCTCGAAGTTGTCCAGTGACCTAGTGTCAATCTAACCCATTCCATGACAAACTCATCCTGACGCTGGAGTCTTTGAGTTTGATAGCAAGAGTTCTAACAGCTCTGAAGTGCTTTATCCATTCCAATTAATTTTTGCAGCTTTTCAATCTCTGAAATTCCCATTAAGCAATTAGCCTTTGTCTACACAAAATAAGACAAACACATGCACCTTAACATATAATAGTAAACAAGAGTTGTTACTATGTCCAGGAGAAGGCTGTGTGTGCACCAATAATAATTCCTGTGGAACCTTGGACTGGGAAATTATTGAACCACCCACCAGACTTCACCAGTTGGGGACTGTGCTCTGCAAATAACAGTTTCCCCTTGGATCCTTGAACAGAATCAAGGGCTGAGTTTTTCCATTCAAAATGTGGGAATTTTGATCTCCGCTTCAGGCATTAACTGCCTTCTAGTCAACCTGCCCTGCCCTGTATTGAAAAAAGCCAATTAGGAGTTCCCGTCGTGGCGCAGTGGTTAACGAATCCGACTAGGAACCATCCGACTATGAATCCATGACTAGGAACCCCATGCGGGTTCGGTCCCTGCCCTTGCTCAGTGGGTTAAGGATCCGGCGTTGCCGTGAGCTGTGGTGTAGGTTGCAGACGCGGCTCCGATCCTGCGTTGCTGTGGCTCTGGCGTAGGCTGGCGGCCACAGCTCCGATTGGACCCCTAGCCTGGGAACCTCCATATGCCGCAGGAGCGGCCCAAGAAATAGCAAAAAAAAAAAGACAAAAAAAGAAAAAAGAAAAAAGCCAATTAGACTGAGAGCACAGTGCACACAGAAAAAAGCTCAGAACAGAGAAGAATTTACCCAAGGCCCTCAAAAATGGCAAGAAAGTGCACTCAGAAAGGGTTTTAGGAATACCACTCCTGTATCTTTCCTTATCTCCAGTGTCATCAGAAGTTTGCTTCAGGTCCCAAATTCAACTGAATACATTTCAGAACTAAATTGACTTTAGTAAACAATTCATGAATTGGGCAGTGGCTCATGTAGCAAACAGAAAGGAGTCCTGCCAAGTGTAGAAATGGAAAGGTGTCTAAAGGTGGAAAGGGGGTGAAATAAAGTATTCGCAAGCAGTGCACTGTTTTAGGCACAGTCGCCTTCCTACAGGGAACAGAAATACCTGTTGGGCAGATTCCCTCACTTGGTTGCTGATTGGGTAATTCCAAGTTGACTGGTTAGAGTTATATACCTGGGGGTTTGAAATGCAATTAGGTTAGTTATTAATTATAGGTTTGGTGATGTGGGTTTAGAACAAATGACACCATTTTGAGTCTGGTGCCTCTTTTTTTAAAAATAAATGGTAATTATCTGGTTAGTGAGTGATTTAACATATATAAATCATTTAACAAAATTTCTCAAGCACTAATATTTCTGTTTCTTTGCCTTCTTACTAATAAGCGAAACAAACTCTCAAACCTAAAATTCACAAATCTAAAAAAAAAGTGTAATTTATGCCAGTAAATCATTATTTGAATGAGTAGGGAGAAATGATATGGATCAAAGATTATAACACTCCATTTTCCCTATAGTTTCAGGTTAAGTTCTAGAATTCACATCTCTTGTTCAGGAATCTCTTCCTACCGTAAGCCAAGTTGTGAGGTTAGCTAAACCTGAATTATAAGGGTTAAAATGAAGGATAGATGGTTTCCTCAAATGAAATATTGGGAGTCCTTTACCAAAATAAGGGAAACTAATACTTAGTAAGAATTTCAGAGTTTTACAACTTCCAAACTTTAAAAAAAAAAATCACCACCACTTAAACATTTAACAGAATTTTAATCCTCAGCCTTCTTCCACTTATAATAGTATGTGACACTACTTTATTTAAGGTCACTTATATTGAATTTTTTGCTACTGTCAGGATCTTCCACCCTATACCTTTACTAGTGCTTTATCACCTACAATTATATTTACATATTTGCCAGCATTCTGCCTTCTGCCTATTATCCACTCTTTTTCCCTTAAGCAATCATTCTTGAGAAGTCAGATTATTATTGATTACAATAAAGAGTGGACTCAATTCTACAGCAGTAACTTTCAAAATAAGAACATAAATACTCTCTCCATTTCTAACTTTGGAGGGACATTTCTGGCCATTGTCCTGGCAGAGTGCCCAGCACTGAATCTGTCCCAGTGATTTCAAAAAATAGACAAATAATTTATTTAGCAAAGCTGAAATATTAAGGAAAAATTAGACCATCAGGAAAGTTTGGTTATTGGTTAAATTTATAGGTCTATCAATTAATTTCTTACCCATGAGGCTTTTTGATTCCTGGCCCAGAATATAGATTAATGATCATCATTTGCTAATAGATGTTTTCTCTCACAAAAACAAAGTGGAAAAACCAAGTTTTAAACGATTCTTACTGAAAGGTTTTTCAAAGAGACTTATTTACATTACTAAGTAAGATTAAGTTGTTCTTTAGTTATTTTCTCTTGACACATGAGCAACTACTCACACAACATGTTTATTATGAAATTCAGTGAAAATAGATTACAACTAAGAAAGAAAAGATGAAAATTTATTTTGGAAATCTATTTCCATTTAATACTGTCATGCTATTTTGACATAAGGTAATTTTGTTTTAGGAAACAACAAAAATTGAGATGTTCTAGGCAAAGTACATGTAAAGTTGTCCTACATATGTAAAAAACTTTAAGCAGTGAATTACGCTTAAAAATATTGGGCACTTTTTACATCCACAGCAATACAATTTTTAAAATATATTTTTAATTGACGTATAGTTGATTTACAATGTTAATTTCTACTGTGCACCAAAGTGACTCAGTTACACACACACACACACACACACACACACACACATTCTTTCCCATTATAGTTTATCCAAGGATATTGAATGTAGTTCCCTGTGCTATACAGTAGGACCTCATTGTTTATCCATTCTAAATGTAATAGTTTGCATCTATCAACCCCAAGCTCCCTTGTCCATGCCACTCCCTCCCCCCTCCACTTTGGCAACCACAAGTCTATTGTCTATGTCTGTAAATCTGTTTCTGTTTTGTAGGTCAGTTCATTTGTGCCATATTTTAGATTCTACATATAAGTGATATCATATGGCATTTGTCTTTCTCTTTCTGACTTTACTTATCTGACTTTATCTCTAGTTGCATCCATGTTGCTACAAAAGGCATTATTTCATTTCTTTTTATGGCTGAGTAGTATTCCACTGTATACATGTACTGTATCTTCTTTATCCATTCCTCTGGCAAGGGACATTTGGGTTGTTTCCATGTCTTGGCTATTGAGAATATTACTTATATGAACACAGGTGTGCATGTATGTTCCTGAATTATAGTTTTGTCTGGATATATGCCTAGGAGGGGGAATCACAGAAATGCAATTTTAATTGCATATTAAAGTTTGAAATCTTTGAATACTAGGAAATATTATTTTATGTTTCGAGCATTTTAATATAATGGTTTGTGGAAGAAGAGAGAAAAAAGTATCAAGTCAGCATGATTTGAATAAGAAAGATTACAAAGCATTTCTCTGTGTGGCTAAGTCATTGCCAGAAAACATAAAAGCTCCTTATCCTTGCAGGCATCCCATCAGATGTAGGCAATGGAATTTTTATCTCTTGGAATATTTAATTGAAGACAACTAATAATGAAGAGGAATGAGTTAATTGTTGAGTATTTAGGATGACATATTTTATATCTTCAATGTTCATTCTTTAAGAAAGTTACAAAAAGTGAGTTTCTCAGTTCAGTAATTTGTTCCTGCTCATTTTCTGTTTCTCTTTTATTCAGGTGTTTGTAATTATTTTTGATATCCTATATATAAAATTATGAAATATTTCTAATATATCACTGATGACAAATGTAAAAGGAGTTAAGGGTTGTGAGCAGACCTTCAGCTAATAATTTCTCCACTAGATCTTAGAGCTGGAGAGTTTAGTTGGCTTTCACCTCCTGTCTTTAAAAGATTTGATGTTCTGGACTCTCATCCCTAAAGATGTTATATCATATGCTCAATATCACAAAGCTAGTAAAGTGATAAGGACTTCATTTTAGTTCAAGCAGCATTGCACTATCTCATGCTTTAAAACAAAAACAAGGAAGAACAGCAAAAGCATTACACTTTTTTTGGTTTGTTTTTTTCTAGTAACAGAGCTAATAAATCAAATTCTACCTTTACCAAAAGCCTTTAAATATTAACGGGAGGAGTGTTAAGAAATTTAATGACTGATTGAGTCTTAATTTATTGTTCATGTAATGTTGTACATCTTTCAAAACTGTACATCTTTCACCTGGATATAAGAAAAAAAAAATACTCTCTTTGTATAGAATTATTTGAGACAGCATAAGGTGGAAAGAACCATTGGTCCCAATCCATAAAATATTTCCAGTATCATTTTATATCTGTGGTGACTTTTAATTAAATACTTATCTAGTTTTTATAGCTGTTATTATATAAAAATTCACAAAAACAGAAAAAAAGCCTAACATTATAAGGAATTAAGAGAAGTTACTCAGAGATTGTTGTAGACAGAAAATAATGTGCCATCAGAGAAACAAGTAAGATTGTTACAATCAAGGAAGCTGTGTTTTTTTCTACTTTTTACTTCTAAGTGATCCTCTGACTTTTGAGGTTTCTTGGCTGACTTATGACTGTTAACTGAGAAAAATTCTCCTTGTAATGGTAAATACTAATTACCACTTATTGAACACCCAGTAAATGCCGAATATTGTAGCACTAAGATTGCTATTGATAAATATCTTTAGTTTTTTATTATTGGTTTGGGGTTATATGCAGAACTATATATATATATATATGTTAGTTTATATTCAGAACTATATATATATATATGTTATATATGTTAGTTTCTTTTCCATATATATATGATTGAGCAAAAAATAAAAAAAAAATAGAAATATCCCTGTAGGTAAATGTAAGTTATGGACAAAAATTTTTCTTATATGGGTTAGGAACAAAATTGGCTATATTCCTACTGCCTATTTGAATACAGTATTTCAATATAGAAAGTTACCTGTATATATAGCCAATAATTTCTCTTTTTTGATGGCCAATGTATATGCCTTTTGTTATTTTAAATTTTAAATGCTATTTCTTAAACAAGTTTTCTCTTTTTATTTTTTTATTTTTTATTTTTTTTTTAGTTTTCTCTTTTTAATTTATCCATGATATATTTTTGTGAATCATTATTACAAATATTCATCATTATATATTCAAAATAAATTACTCTGAAAAATTGTTCCATTAGCTTTTTGAAGAACTACTTCCTCCTTTAAACCTAACCCTGGTGTTATTATCTTCCCACAAGCGACCCCCTTTCTCATCTTCACTGGAAGCAGGAGTTGAAAAACAACCATGGACCAGATTCACTTTCACAATGCATTGAAAAGAGATGAATATTTTACTGAAATATCAAAGGGAGAGGTAGTCAAAACTTCCTAAAAGACAAAACTTCCTAAAATGCTCTTTAAACCCCTCTATTCTCCACTCATCACTGAGAGCTCCTTTGCCCCTAAAACCATGCCAGGGTGTGAGTGCAGGGGTAGGGAATAGAAGGTCTGGGAAACTTTCAGCTTCATGCACCCAGTGAGGTTACTCCACACAGGGAGAATTATAAATTCTGTAAGTTGAGTCCTATGATGATATGACTATGGGTTCAAATCCCAGTCCTGGGATTTGCCAGCAGTGGTACATTGGGAAATTTATAGTAACTGTGACTCTCCTCTCTTTGTTTTTCTATACCTCAATTTTTAAAAGTGGAATTAGATCTCAATTTTTAAAAGTGGAATTTAATCTCTTACCTCGTAAGAGCTCTGTGAGGGTTAAATGAGATGAGTTAGGTAAAATGAGCACAATATTCTAAACCTTCAATCAAAGTTAGTTTCTTTTCCAGTTTAGTCTGTAGGGAGCAGACTTCTTTGCTTCTTTGGATCCTGCATATATCTAGTTCCGGATCTTTCTTTTCTCTTTTCTTTTTTAAGGGCCACATTCGAGGCATATGGAAGTTCACTGCTGGCCTACACCATAGCCAGAGCAATGTGGGATTCGAGCCACATCTATAACCTACACCATGTAGCTCATTGTGACACCATATCCTTAACCCACTGAGAAAGGCCAGGGATTGAACCTGTTTCCTCATGGAGACTAGTCAAGTTCATTACTGCTGAGTCACCACAGGAACTCCCTGATCTTTCTTGAGAAATTTTGTTGTGCTCCTTTTTTATCCCTGGTCTCAGTGAGTAAACCTCTTACTCTCTGTGGATGTCTCAGTGAGTATTGTCTCAATAAGCACTGACTACACACAATACTCCAACACAAATACCAAAAGCATATTCCATACCATGTGGGAAGAGGCAAATGTTTAAGAATCTTAGCACATAGAAAGAATTTTTTTTTTTTTTTTTGCTTATTAGAGCCTGTGGCACATGGAGGTTGGCAGGCTAGAGGTTGAATCAGAGTTACAGCTGCCAGCCTATGGCACAGCCACAGCAATAGCAAAGCCAGATCCGAGCCATGTCTGCAACCTACACCACAGCTCACAGCAATGCCAGATTGTGAACCCACTGAGCAAGGTCAGGTATCGAACCTGCAACCTAATGGTTCCTAGTCAGATTTGTTTCCACTGCGCCATGATGAGAACTCCAGAAAGTAATTTTTTAAAAGGCATTTAACATTTCTAATCCATCAAGTTAAGTGATGGATTCACTAGTTATCATGCAGAGTTTTGTAAGTCTGGCAATAGCAAAGTTAGTGGTTTTGATCTAATTTTATTCTGTTAGTTATAAAATACAAGCTAAAGTTTAATGCAAGGGTCTCATCCTGGCTTTGTCTTTTTCTTTCTGTCATTCTTGTACTTCTTATAATGGACATTTACCCTTTTTGTTTGTGTGGTTTTATTTGTTGTTGTTATAATTCATTCCTACTTATTTTCATCAAAGCTCTTGCTCAACTCAGTCCATACAATTTGGGTGATATGAATCCTGCTCGTATCTCCAATGGCTTCAGGCTGGCCATTCAGACAATTATAATTTTAGAAGGTGTATTGGTTGATTCAGGGATAGCATGTAATTCAAGAGCAAATGCAACAGTTGTTCTGATAGGAGAAAAGAAATAGTATGTTTCTTCTGGCTTCCTTTCCTTAGTGTTATGCTTTATTCATTCTATTGAATCTAAGGTGATAGTAGGCTGGAGATGTGCTGGCAACTGTGCAGCTATGGAATGGAAGATAGAGGAAACAATGAAAGAAAGTAAAATGCAACCCCAGTGATAATGCTTGAAGTTCTGGCTCAGGCTGTACATAAGGCTGCCATTTGACATTTATCTGAGCCAGTAAACTCTTCTTTGTTTTTCTTTAAGCCAATTTTAGTTGAATTTCTATAACATTCTTAACTGATACTTCCTTGTCTCTAATTTTCTTTAGTGAATAATAATTTCCAAATCATCCTTTTCTGCTCAATTCTTTCCCTCTTTCCCTCTCAGACACTATTTCCCTCCCTCTTTATTTCAGTTTAATTTAACTAAAATTATAAAAATATCCCCACATTAACAAAAATTTTCGAAATCACTTATTCATGATGTTTTTCTTTCCTTGAGATATTACTTGCTCTTTATATCTGATGTCCCTTCCAGACCTTTAATTAATTTTTATCATGCTTCTTAAGGGAGCTGACATGGCACCATACACCCCATATGCACTCAAAGTATTAATTGGAAATAATAATAATGATCAACCTTATGAAACATTTTAAACCCTGTCCTTGTTCACCTAGCAAGCTGTGAACATGAAAGATGGGCAGAGAACTAGCCACTAGGAAGCAAAATTAATGAGCAGGGACATTGTCTAATTTTATATATTTTTAATCATGTCTAGCATTACAGTTAGCACACCATTTAAATTAATAACATTAAGAGCAGAGTTGGTAGTCCTCTTATAAGATAAGTCAGTGGGTTCTGTCCTAATAGGCAATGAACCAATAGGTCACAACAGTCATATTTTTGTTCTTTTTCCTTCTTTCAGCTTTTCCATAGAAATGCTAAAGGATTCTTTTAATATACTTTAGAATAATCACCATTTTGCTGTTCCTCCATGTCTATTGAAAGCAGATCACATATTGGATTATCTTCCAGGACATTTCTTAGGGATTTATAAAGCCATTTTCATGTAACCTGGACTAACCATCTCCATTTTTATTCTGAGAGACTGCTCACCTCTCTGAGATACTGCTTTACTTGCAGAACTGTGAGCCGGGAGAACCCAACACAGTGAAAATGAACGTGCATGGTCTGGACATGGCATACGAACCTTTCCAGGATCAGTCTGAGAGCTCAGAGTGGGGCTCAACTAAATCCTTTGTTTTTCCCCTTTTCTCTTTCAGTCTTTGGCAATGTATATAAATTCACATGAAGGATAAAAGTAGTTACAGAGCTTGCCTTCTCTTTAAGTGGGTTATCCAAAGGAGATCACAGTAGATGACATATATTTGTTGGATATTCTTAAATTATATTTGGATGTTAATTTTCCACATTCCTTTTCCCTAGGCCATTTCCACTGATACAGACACTCAGTATAATTAAGATTTCTTCTCCACTGATTCTATATGACCAAATTATGCTTCTTTAAAAAACTTACATAGATATATAGAGAGATGGATAGAACAAGACTGAAATAAATTTGACAAATGATATATTTCATTTCTCAGGATGCAAGGCTGGAGTAAAAGTATTTTTTTAAATTGACTTTCTATTTTTCTACATGTCTGCATTTAATAAGCTTATGGTAGTTTTTCATAATAATCAAATAATAAAAAGAAAACAAATTTTTCATCCTAGTTCCTCAATATTTTTTCCTCTGTGTCCAAAGATTTCTAAATGATCATGTTCATCCAATTGTCTATAGATTATTTCCCTAAATTAACTACAAGAGTAGCTCAGAGAAACAATGCTCAAGTATAAAACCCCCCATGCCTCCTCAGTGACCCAAGGAGGCTGCAGTTGAATTCTTAACTCACTGTGCCACAGAGGCGACTCCCAATTTTTTTTTAATAAGTAGGTACTTCCTCTATGCAGTAAACTTCAAAATATATAATTTAATACAAGTGATTAACATGCAGGAGCATGATATAAAATTCATTTACATGTACATATATTGTGTCTTTAAAACTCTTTGCTAAGGTGAATCTTCTGGCGAAGCTTGCCCTTGCCAAAGAATGCAAAGACTTGATTGGTTGAAGCTGTACTGGGATAACAATTCTCATTTGTCTTCACCAATGTGATATGGTAAAATATTTTATAATTTTACTTTTTGAACAGTTGTTGGTTAATAATATTACCCTACAGAAGAAGATATCACATGATGAAAAATCCTGGGAAACTTTGTATTCCCCCAAAAGCAAACATAGGGATCTTATTGGAATGTTTTTTAACCATTACCATATATAAAAATTTTGATAAAGTTTTTTGTTTGTTTGTTTGTTTGTTTGTTTGTTTTTTTCTTAGCTATAAGGAAAAAATGACTCCCAGCTTCATGGTTGCAGAAAATGGAATCTAAGCCAGTGAAAGTAAGAAAGATCTATTCAGGATAGTAATATATAATGGCAAGGCTAACTGATTGAAAAAGAGCCTTTTCATTTACTGTAAGATATATTGATACTCTACTTTAATCCTTGGGATACACACACAAAGTCACTGTAAGACACTTTAGACATATGTAAGCCTAACTCTTATGTTTTTAAGTTCTTGTTACTACAGTAATGAACTTCAAATACATCAAATAGAAAAGATCAGTCATCAGCTTACACACTTAGAAGTTTCTCTGCTAGGAGCATAGACTGGACTTGTAGGGATACTTTATTACTGGTCTGTAGGGGGATTCTCCTCTGAAATAGGATGAAATGTTAGACTCTTCTTTCTTTTATGTATTAAGGTAAAGGAACAAATTTAGTGAACTATGTAGTAAGTGACTATTCCCTACTGGTCATGGAAATTTAAACATTCTTGTGTCAGTGATGCTGGCCACTTTGAACTTTTAATTTCTTGAAGACTGAATGCACTCACACATTTCGCCCTTAAAAAAATGTGTTTGCTTTCCTCCTGAAATTAAAAAAAAGAGCAGTCCCATACTAAACAGCATCTCTTTATTTTTTTTTACTTGTTTTTCTTTTTTAATCACCCATAACTTTGGATAGAACATTAAAAGTCTTAAATTTCACAGCTATTATTTTTTCTTTTTTTCTGTAGTTTTTTTTTTTTTAATCACATCTGTAGTTGTATAATGAAGATAACAACCCAATTTCACAGAATGGACATTTAGGTTGTTTCCATGTCTTGGCTATTGCAGATAGTGCTTCAGTGAACATCGTAGTATATGTGTCTTTGCAAGACACGGTTTTCTCTGGATAGATGCCCAGGAGTGGGATTGCTGGATCAAATGGTAGTTCTATTTTGAGTTTTCCGAGGAATCTCCATACTGTTTTCCACAGTGATTGCACCAATTTACAATCCCACCAACAGTGTACTAGGGTTCTTTTTTCTACACACCCTCTCTAGCACTTATTTTTGTAGACTTTTGGATGATGGCCATTCTGTCTGGTGTAAGGTGGTACCTCATCATGGTTTTGATTTTCATTTCTCTAATAATGAATGACACTGAACATCTTTTCATATGATTTTGGGTATCTGTATGTCTTCTTTGGAGAACTGTCTGCTTAGATCTGCCCATTTTTTGATGGGGTTGTTTGTTTTTTTGGTGTGGAGCTGCAGAAGGTGTTTATAGAGTTTGGAGATTAAGCCCTTGTCAGTTGATTCACTTACAAAGATTTTCTCCCATTCTGTGGGTTGTATTTTTGTTTTGTTTGGGGTTTCCTTTGCTGTGCAGAAACGTTGAAGTTTGATTAGGTCCCGTTTGTTTATTTTTGTTTTTATTTTCAATACTCTAAGAGGTGGATTTCAGAAGATGTTGCTGTCGTTTATGTCAGAGGGTGTTTGGCCTATGTTTTCCTCTAAGAGTTTCATAGTGTCTGGTCTTATATCTAGGTCATTAATCCATTTGAAGTTTATTTTTGTGTATGGCATTATGGAGTGTTCTAACTTCATTCTTTTCCATGTGGCTGTCCAGTTTTCCCTGCACCACTTATTGAACAAGCTGTCCTTTCTCCATTGTATATTCTTGCCTCCTTTGTCATAGATTAGTTGGCTATAGGTGCGTGGGTTTAATTCTGGGCTTTCTATCCTGTTCCACTGATCTATATGTCTGTCTTTGTGCCAGTACCATATGGTTTTGATGATTGTTGCTTTGTAGTATAGTCTGAAGTCTGGGAGCCTGATTCCTCCAGCTCCATTTTTCTGTTTCAGGATGTCTTTGGCTATTCTGTGTCTGTTGTGCTTCCAAAAAAACTTGAAAATGTTTTGTTTGAGTTCAGTGAAAAATGTCCTTGGTAATTTGATAAGGATTGCATTGAATCTGTATATTGACTTATGTAGTATAGTCATATTGATAATATTGACTCTCCCAATCCAAGAGCATGGTGTGTCTTTCCATCTATTTGTGTCACCTTTGATTTCTTTCATCAGTGGCTTATAGTTTTCCAGGTATAGGTCTTTTGTCTCTTTAGGTAGGTTTATTCCTAGGTATTTTATTCTTTTGGTTGTGATGGTAAACGGGATTGCTTCCCTGATTTCACTTTCTGCTCTTTCATTGCTACTGTATAGAAATGCTGTTGATTTCTGTGTATTAACTTTGTATCCTGTGACTTTGCCAAATTCGTGGATGAGCTCTAACAGTTTTCTGGTAGAGTCTTTAGGATTCTCTAGGTATAGTATCATGTCATCTGCAAATAGTGATAGTTTTACTTCTTCCTTTCCAATTTGGATTACTTTTATTTCTTTTACTTCTCTGACTGCCGTGGCTAGGACTTCCAAAACTATGTTGAAGAGTAGTGGCCAGAGTGGACATCCTTGTCTTGTTTGTGATCTCGGCAGGAATTCTTTCAGATTTTCACCATTGAGAATGATGTTTGCTGTGGGTTTGTCATATATCGCCTTTAATATGCTGAGGTAGGTTCCCTCTATGCCCACTTTCTGAAGGGTTTTTTTCAGAAATGGGTGTTGGATTTTTTCAAAGGCTTTTTCCATGCCTATTGAGAGGATCATATGGTTTTTATTCTTCAGTTTGTTAATATGGTGTATCACAATGATGGTTTTATGGATATTGAAGAACGTTTGCATCCCTGGGATAAATCCCACTTGATCATGATGTACAATCCTTTTAATGTATTGTTGGATGTGGTTTTCTAGTATTTTGTTGAGGATTTTTGCATCAATGTTCATCAGTAAAATTGACCTGTTGTTTTCTTTTTTTGTGGAATCTTTGTCTGGTTTTGGTACCAGGGTGATGGTGGCCTCATAGAATGAGTTTGGGAGTATCCCTTCCTCTGCCATTTTTTGGAATAGTTTCAGTAGGATAGGAGTTAGCTCTTCTCTAAATGTTTGATAGAATTCGCCTGTGAAGCCATCTGGTCCTGGACTTTTGTTTGTTGGAAGTTTTTTAATCACAGTTTCAATTTCAGTGCTTGTGTTTGGTCCATTCATCTTTTCTATTTCATCTTGGTTTAGTCTTGGAAGATTGTACTTTTCTAAGAATTTGTCCATTACTTCTAGGTTTTCCATTTTATTGGCATATAGTTGCATATAGTAGTCTCATGATTCTTTGTGTTTCTGTGATGTCCATTGTTAATTCTCCTTTTTCCTTTCTAATTTTATTGATTTTCAGTCCTCTCTTTTTTTCTTGATTAGTCTGGCTGAGGGGTTTATCAATTTTGTTGATATTTTCAAAGAACCAGCTTTTTGTTTCATTGATCTTTTCTATGGTTTTCTTTGTTTCTATTTCATTGATTTCTGCTCTGATCTTTACGTTTTCTTTTCTTCTACTAACTTTCAGTCTTGTCTGTGCTCTCTTGAGCTGCTTTAGATGTAAAGTTAGCTTTTTTATTTGAGCTTTTTCTTGTTTCCTGAGGTGGGCTTGTATTGATATAAACTTTCCTCTTAGAACGGCTTTTTCTGCATCCCATAGGTTTTGGAGTGTTGTATCTTTGTTGTCATTTGCTTCTGGGTATTTTTTAATTTCCTCTTTGATTTCTTCAGTGATCCATTGGTTGTTTAATAGCATGTTGTTCAGTCTCCATGTGTTTGAGTTTTTTACAGTTTTTTTCTTGTTGTTGATTTCCAGTCATATAGCATTGTGGTCAGAAAAAGATGCTTGATATGATTTCAATTTTCTTAAAGTTACTGGGGTTGGATTTGTAGCCCAGGATGTGATCAGTCTTAGAGAATGTTCCATGTGCACTTGAGAAGAATGTGTATTCTGTTGCTTTTGGATAGAATGTCCTATAAATATCTATTAAGTCCATCTGGTTTAATGCATCATTCAGGGCCTGTGTTTCCTTACTGATTTTCTGTCTGAATGATCTGTCCATTGCTGTAAGTGGGGTGTTAAAGTCCCCCACTATGATTGTGTTATCATAGATTTGTCCTTTGAAGGTTGTTAGCAGTTGCCTCCTATATTGTGGTGAACCTATGTTGGGTGCGTAGATATTTAAAATTGTTATTTCTTCCTCTTGGATTGATCTTTGATCATTATGTAATGACCTTCTTTGTCCCTTAAAATATTCTTCATTTAAAAATTTATTTTGTCTGTTATGAGTATTGCTACTCCAACTTTCTTTTGATCCCAGTTTGCATGGAAAATTTTCTACTATCCTCTCACTTTCAATTTGTATGTGTCCCTAGAAGTGAAGTGAGTCTCTTGAAGATAGCATATGTATGAATCTTGTTTTCATATCCATTCAGTCTCTGTCTTTTGGTTGGGGTGTTTAGTCCATTAACATTTAAGATAATTATTGTTATGTATGTTCTTATTGTCATTTTATTAATTGCTTTGGATTTGTTTTTGTTGCTCTTTTTTCTTCCCTTCTTTTCTTGTTCTCTCCTCTTCTGGTTTGATGACTATCCTTAGTGTTGTATTTGAGTTGATTTTTCTTTGTGTGTGTATCAACTGTAGATTTTTGGTTTAAGGTTATTCTGAAGTTTTGATATAAGAGTCTGAATATATATGAGATTATTTTAAGTTGTTGTTCTCTTAATTACAAGTTCATCTCCAGTGCCCTGCATTTGTACCCACCTCTTCTCACAGTTTCTGATTTTGGTGGTATAATCGTGCATGGATGATTTCATATCTTTACTGTATATATACCTTTACTGGTGAGCCTTGTCATTTGTGGTATTTTTGTTTCCTGTTGCTGTCTTTTCTTTTCTGCCTAGAGAAGTTCCTTTAGTATTTTTTGTAAAGCTGGTTTAGTGTTGCTGAATTCTCTCAACTTTTGCTTATCTGTGAATCTTTTGATTTCTTCTTCAAATCTGAATGAGAGCCTTTCTGGGTAGAGTAATCTTGGTTGGAGGTTTTTTCCTTTCATCACGTTGAGTATATCATGCCACTCCCTTCTGGCCTGCAGTGTTTCTGCTGAAAAATCTGCTGATAACCTTATCGGGGTTCCCTTGTAAGTTATTTGTTTCTTTTCCCTAGCTGCTTTCAAGATTTCCTCTTTGTCTTTAATTTTGGTCAGTTTGATTAGTATGTGTCTCGATGTATTCCTCCTTGGGTTTATTTAATATGGTACTCGTTGTGCTTCCTGGATTTGAGTGAGTGGTTCCTTTCCCATGTTAGGGAAGTTTTTGGCTATCATCTCTTGGAATATTTTTTCTGTCTCCTTCTCTCTCTCTCTCTCCTGGCACCCCTATAATACGGATGTTGGTGCATTTAACATTGTCCCAGAGTTCTATGAGACTCTCTTCATTTGTTTTCAACCTTTTTTCTCTTTTCTGTTCTGCATCCATAATTTCTTCTAATCTGTCCTCCACCTCACTTATTCATTCTTTTGCCTCCTGTATTCTGCTGTTGGTTGCTTCTAGTGAATTTTTTATTTCCGTTATTGTATTTTGCATCTCTTCTTGTTTAAGTTTTATATCTTGTATCTCTTTGTTCAGTGTTTCCTGTAAGTTATCCATCTTTGCTACCAGTTTATTTCCAATGTCTTGTATCATCTTCAGCATCAACAGTCTAAAGTCTTTTTCCTGGAGGCTGAGAATCTCCTCCTTGCTTAGCTGATTTTCTGGGGTTTTTCCTTTCTCCCTCGTCTGAGTTATAGTTCTCCGTCTTTTCATTTTTATACGTTGTTTGTGTGGTGACCTTTTTATAGATAATAGAGTTGTAGCCTCTCTTACTTCTTGTGTTTGCCCCCCTTGTGGCTGAAGTCTGTATGGGGGCTTGCTGTAGGCTTCCTGATGGGGGGGGCTGCTGCCTGCCCACTGGTAGGTGGAACTGATTCTAATCCCTCTGGTGGGTGGGGCTTAGTCTCTGGATGGGATTAGAAGTGGCTGTGTGCCAGAGGGGTCTTTAGGCAGCCTTGTCTACTGAGGGGTGGGGCTGTGATCCCACTTGGATTATTGTTTTCCTTGGGGCTTCTCAGTGCTGACTGATGGGTGGGGGCCAGATTTTCCCAAAATGGCCACCTCCAGAGAAAGGCAGCTGCTGAATATTCCTGAGAGCTTTGCTTTCAATGTCCTTCCCTCACAACAAGCCACATTCACCCCTGTTTTCCCAAGAGGTCCTCCAAGAACTGCAGTCAGGTTTGACCCAGATTCCTATGGAGACTTTGCTTTGCCCTGGGACCCAGTGCACATGAAAGTCTGTGTGCCCCCTTTTAAGAATGGGGGAAATGGAGACTCCATTCTTAAAAGGGGTCTTTTAAGAATGGGGATCTCCATTTCCCCCAGTCCCATGGAGCTCCTGCACACAAGCCCCATTGGCCTTCAATGTCAGATGGTCCAGGGGCATGGGAGTTTGGTGTGGGGCTCAGAACTCTCCCTCATGTAGATGAGTCTCTGTGAACCAGTTAATTTCCAGTTTGTGAGGCTTCCCATCTGGTAGGTACAGTGTTGTTTATGTCACATAATTGCACCTCCTACCTCTTGATGTGGCTTCCTCTTTGTCTTCTGGAGTAGGATATCTTTTTTAAGGTTTCCAGTCCATTTGATTGAAGATTGCTCAGCCTTTAGTTGTGAATTTTGTTCTTTTTAGGAGAGAAGTTGAGCTCCAGAACTTCTATTCTGCCATCTTAATCCCATCTCCCAACAGCATCTCTTTAAATGGAGCAGTAGTAGCAAGAAGAGCTATGACTAATTAGGAATGTTCTGGGGTTTGTTTCTGGTTTTACTTTTTTAAATTGAAAACCACATCAATGATTAATAATGGTGTTAATTTTCATACTATTAAGAAAACAATCCAATCACTCAAAATACGTATAATTCACAGCTCTGATTCTGTTGTCAGAGAAGGTAAAACACCTTCTTTTTGGTAAAGTTCACTTTTCCATTATGAATATTGTTAGCAAAGAATCAAAAACAGGAAAAGACAATAAAACTTGTCCATTTGAGTTTTAAAACAATTTCTAATCCCCACTCCATTTTTTTCCTTGGGGAAATATTATAATTCACAAAGAATTATTCACTTAACTCTATACCTAAGTAAGAAGATTGCCTGGACTACTGGCTTTGAGGTTCAAGTGGCATTTACAAAATCAGAATCAGGAGACAGAGAGAACAAGGTTATCATTATGGAGGCATTGAGACTTAGACAAGTACCCTTGGGGAGTTAATATGGTTAAGGTTATCCGTGTTAAGTGGCATCTCATAAAACATTCTATCTTGAGTATTACTTCTATTTACAAGAACAGGCTAATTCATTTATGTCAAATGTAGCTTTTGGATATTCAATTTTTTTAATGTCACCAAAATTATCTCAGAGGAGCAGCTCTGATGGGTCAATCATTGCAGATGGTAAGTGCTTTGTTAATTATACAGAAATTTAGAAACAATTGTAGAATGTCTTGCCTCAGGAGAAATTTCTCTCTTCCTGTTTGAGAACTGTTTCCCCCTACTGAATTAATGTTGTGTTTGTGAACAGATAACAATCTCAGCCACGTGGTAGAAATAACTCCTTGTTTCTTGCTCAAATATGCAAGTGTAAATAAGCAAAGAATATCACAAATAAACAATGACATTCTTTTTAAATAATGCAGTGTGTGTAATTAGGAGTATGCAATTACAACAGTGTACAGCTCTCAGTGTAACAATTAGGTTTTCAGTAAAATGTAATTTGTTCCAATGTAAATGTTTTTCCTCAATTCAGAAGATTCCCTTGAGTTGTTTCAATAAGCATATTTCTGCAAATACCAGCAGTAGCAATTCTAATATAAAAATCAAAGAGAACAGCTATATTGTAATACTGACATTTTTAAAGTATGGCTTTCCAGTGTTACCTTGAATAGGAAAGTAAAGGTGAGGTGATCGCTTTCTCGGGATTTTTGGCATATAAAAATGCCTGTGTGGTAGATATAAAATATAGATTATAAAAAAGACACACACAGACACACACACAAACACACACGTCTCTTTGTGAGATGACATTCATAAAAAGGTGGAGACTTGATCCCCACCTCTTGAATCTAGACTGGCCTTGTGAATTTCTTTGACTGTACATGGGATGTTAGACATTTTTTTTCTCCTTTTTCTGGCCGCACTTGAGGCATATGGAAGTTCCTGGCTAGAGGTTGAATCAGAGCTGCAGGTACAGGCCTATGCCACAGCCACAGCAACACCAGATCTCAGCTACATCTGGAACCTATGCCTCAGCTTGCAACAGTGCTGGATCCTTAACCCACTGAGCAAGGTCAGGGATTGAACCTACATCCTCACGGATACTATGTTGGGTTCTTAACCCACCAAGCCACAATAGGAACTCCTTATTTGACTTTTGAGTCTAGGTTTTAAGAGACCTTGGAATGAGGTCCTGAGACTGCCATGTAAAGGAGATAGACTAACCATGGAGAAGGAGAGGCAGGTGGAGATGAGGCCCACAGTGACAGCCCACAGCAACTGGCAAGTACAAGTGAGGTCTCTTGAGTCTTCTAGCCTCACTGACCCCTATCTGAATCCAGCCAGCTGAGTAAACTCATGTGAAATGTGCAGGTGGGAACTTTCCAGTCAAATAATAGAATTGAGAGAGATATCTCATTATTGTTGCTTTAGCTACTCAGTTCTAGAGTGTTTCTATGTTTCAAAGGCCAGTTGAAATAGCCACCATGGTTTTCTCCTCTCACACTGTTTTGTTCTACTGTTTAATAGATTTTGATTTCCCAGTCATTTAGGCAACTTGTAAAGTCTACTCTTTGTATGGAGTTGTGAAACATCATCACATTTTTATGGGAAGAAATAGGACTTAGTACAATAACATTTAAACTAAATTTGAGATTGGAGATCATTTAGTTTGATTAAAAAGTATAACTCTTGGATGACTAAAACAGGGAGGATAAAGATACTTCTCACAGCTGTTCCAGTGGTGATGATGGAGAATGGTCCAGAGTTTTCATGCTTGCTTCAGCCATAACAGCTCTATTTTTATTTATTATATTCCCATGTGAAAATGTCATTTCCTGAAATAAAAAGTATTAAACCACTGCTTTCCAACCCTCACACCTTCCAGAGGAATATATGAAGGCCCAGAAAGAGGACATAATCTGTGTTAAAATTTACCCTCAGTTATAACCAAGTATGTCATCATCATAATGATGTTAATTTGTTTGCGACACCATGAGTGGTAGCTGAATGTAAAAACGCTTTATGATTTGGCTCCTACCTACTTGTCTAGCATTCTGTCTGTGTCTGTCTCATGGGTCATTGGACTCCTACTCTGAAACTTTCTTTCCTCCAACTCCATCATGGAGCTCTATAATCACATACAAGTCGCTTTCTCCTCCCTTCCCTGCCTTGGGACATGACACATTGCTACACTCTACCTGTATCATCTCTATGAGGAAACCCTCCCAGGATTTCCCTCTTGCCATCAACTCATGCTGTGTTAGGTGTCCTCCTTCTTATTTCAATTGCTGCTTCTTTCTTTGCATCACAAATATGAAGGTCTACAGGTTGTAGTAAACTTTCTTTTTTAAAAGTATAGTTTATGTACAGTGTTTCTTCAACTTCTTTTGTACAGCAAAGTGACCTAATCACACAGAGTTCCCCCTGCTGTACAATAGGGCCCCACTGCCTGTCTATTCCAAATATAATGAGTTTGTATCCAAAAACCCCAATCTTCCCTTCTATCCCACTTCCTCCTCCCATCCCCTGTGGAAACCACAAGTCTGCTCTCCTTGGCCATGATCTGTTTCTGCTATGTAGATAGGACTATCTGTGCCATATTTTAGAGTCCACATATAAGTGATATCATATGGTATTTGACTTTTTCTTTCTGGCTGACTTCACCTAGTATGAGAATCTCTGGTTCCATCCACATTGCTGCAAATGACATTAGATTATCTGTTTTATGACTGAGTAAAACAGAGTTGTTTGTTTTTTCGTTGTTGTATATGTACTACATCTTTTAAAAAATTTTTTATTATAATTGATTTACAATGTTCTGTCAATTTCTGCTGTACAGCAAAGTGACCCTGTCATACACACACACACACACACATTATTTTTTTCACATTATCCTCCATCATGTTCCATGGGAAATCATCAGATATAGTTCCTTGGGCTATACAGCAGAATCTCATTGCTTATCCACTCTAAATGCAATAGTTTGCATCTACTAACCCCAAACTCCCAGTCCCTCGCACTTCCTCCCCTTCCCCCCTGGAAACCGCAAGTCTGTTCTCTATGTCCATGAGTTTGTTTCTTTTCTGAGGAAAGGTTCATTTGTGCCATATATCAGATTCCAGATGTAAGTGATATCATATGTTATTTGTCTTTCTCCTTCTGACTTACTTCACTTAGTATGAAAGTCTCAAGTTCCGTCCATATTGCTGCAAATGACATTGTTTTGTTCTTTTTTATGGCAGACTAATATTCCACTGTGTATATGTACCACATCTTCTTAATCCATTCATCTGTTGGGCATTTAGGTTGTTTCCATATCTTGGCTATTGTGAGTAGTGCTGTAATGAACATAGGGGTGCATGCATCTTTTCCACTGAATGCTTTGTCTGGTATTTGCTTAGGAATGGGATTGTTGGATCATATGGTAGTTATAAACTAAATAGTTTTCTGAGCTACCTCCATACTGTTTACCATAGGGGTTGTACCAAGTTACATTCCCACCAAAAGTGAAGGAGAGTACCCTTTTCTCCACACCCTTTCCAGCATTTGCTATTTGTTAACTTGTTAATGATGGCCATTCTGACCAGTGTGAGGTGATACCTCATTGTAGTTTTGATTTGCATTTTTGTAATAATCAGTGATGTTGAGCATTTTTTCCTGTGCTTGTTGGTCATCCATATGTCTTTTTGGGGGAAATATCTATTTAGGTCTTCTGCCCATTTTTCAACTGAGTTGTTTGTTTTTTTGTTGTTGAGTTGTATGAGTTGTTTGTATATTTTGGAGATTAGCCTCTTGTTTTCCTGATGAATTTTTCCCAATATCCCTCAATAAATATGAGGCAGAGAGAAAAATGTAGTCCCTTGCAACATTGAGTAGGTCTGATCTTGCAAATTTATGTAAAATTTTATTTTGTATAATGAGACTTTGTGCAAAAATGCTGGTCCTAGACCAGTGGTCATCAATTTTTCATGGATTTCTTAAAGGACTTACTGTTAAAAATAAAATAACATAAGCATAGGAAATGAGATGCATTGATAGGATACAAAGAAAGCAGCTTTCTTCTTTCTTAGCTATCTTCTCTGACTTGAAATTTCAGATTGGTCCTCAAAGCTTTCCCAGTCGTTTCCAAGGTTTTAACAAATGTCCTTTTTAAAAATGTCCAGTCCAGAGCATTGTCTCCTAAGCACCAATATCTCATCCAATTTACATTTTCTCTGTACTAGCTTGGGCCCAACTCAAATACCGCAGTGAGCTGGATGAGCTCACAGTGAGAACTGGAAGGAGAACTGGGTGTACCCTTAAGTTCTCTACTCTTTCCCCAGCTTCATCTTCTTCACATCTTCCTCCATTGTGCTGCTTCTTTGTCCTCCATGGAAAGGCGGGAGAGCAAGGGGAAACCAGGGCAGACAAAGTGTTGAAGGAGAGATTTGCAGGTTTTATCAGGGTTCTCTGCATGAAGAATACTTCTATATTAAAGATTCTTTTGAAGCACTCTTGCGGGTTCCCTGGCTTTCCCTTTTGAGGATTCTCTGAGTACAGTTTGCTGATAGGAGCAGTGCTCACTTTGGCTGTCTGTTTTTCGTTAGAGGCTTCAAAACCTCATGAAGACCATTTGAGTAAAGCCCATTTCAAGGTTCTCCAAGAAAGGCATGAGGAAAAACCTCTGGTCTACCATGATGAGAGTGTGACTATAGTAAGGTGCCATTTTCATTCGGCTACCACATGTGTCTCTAGCTGGCCTTACTCATATAGAATTTTTCTGACCTGAGCCCCAGCGTCTCTCAGATTACAGATATTCTTCATAGTCTCTGAGAGTGATTCCTTGAAGTCCTTCTGTTTGACTGGGGTATAACATGGAGGAACGCACAGAAGATAGCCTCACCCCCTAAGTATCCCCTCCTTAAAGGAATCCTCTTCACAATCTCTTTGATGGATTCCCTACCTTCCCCTTATGTGGTTTTTCACCTAGGTAATGAGCCGATGGTTACTAGCCTGGTTTCTCTGTCTCTTAGCATATCTTGCATAGATATCTGATTTGGAATCTATTTTTTTTCCTGCTTTTTTGAGTCTATGCCTAAAAACATTTACAATGATAAGAAAATTTGCCTTTAAATTTCTGATATATTTACAAATATGTCAATTATATAGACTACTGAACTAAAATAATAAACAAACTATATTTAAGAATTAGGAAAAAGATGAAAATATTTTTAAAAATTTTAAACTTTTAAAATTAAGAGTAAAAACACTATTTTATCTCAGTAAAAATATTATTTCATACTGAGTATAAGGTTATTGAATTTTTAAAAATCTCTTGAAAATCTTGGATATAGTCTCCGTGTTATAGTGACTAAGTATCTGAATTTTAAATTCAATTTATTTTTTTCATTTGTTATTAGTGACTTTTATTACTCAAAGGCAGTAACATCTGAAAGTACACAGAGATAAAGAGAAGGATATTGTTAGTTGTGCTTATTATTATGTTACTAAATCATGAGGTATACTTTTTATATGCTTCTACCACTTTGTAAGAATTTTTATTGAATTTTTAATCTGTAAAATTTCTGTTTGTATAAATCAATTTTTCTTATAAACAAATTGGAAAGTGCACTTTTAAAAATGGATTCAAGATTCGCTGAAACTTTTTCTTGAGCATAGAATAGAAAATTCTGTTTCTGTTTTTAGTTTACACATATGAAATTTTATTTTGTAGCAAAATCACAAAATGATCAAAACACTTCCAAGCATTCATTTTCTAAATACTTTATTCTTATGTAAGTTTTTTAATAGCAGTGATATTCTCATTCCTCATTAAAGCACCACAGTGACTTGAAGGGAAAGATTAAGTGGTTATTTTTCAAAATTATTTTGTAAGTTGCGTAGTTCAGACATCCAGCCATCATAAGAAATATTAGATAATTTTTCTTTTAATAATTTTTCTTTAAAGAAAAGGTGAATAAGTTTATCACTCTGTATTTTATTTACTTATTCATTTTCATAGTGAGATGACCCGTGAACCTCATGTAATTCAAAATATTCTTATGGACTCTGTCATTCAAAGTATATCTTTGTAACTATAACTGTTATCCTCATTGAACTGTCTGTAGTGCCTCTATACTTCTAGTTTCAGTTTACTTGCTTTAATAGCTTCCCTGGGAAGACTCATTGAATGGACTTCTAAGTGTGGTAATAGCTCTTCAACCTTATTCTAGAATAACTCTCTTTTTCTGTTTGTCTGTCTCTCTTAATTCTAGTCCGATAAACTCCTCCATTAATGGTTATCCCTGCAGTTAAAATTTTTTTCCCCACTTAAATCTTTTTTCCCCTTTACTTACTACTTTTGAGCACATGCTTTTTGGATATAATGTTTCTGTAATAGCTCCTTTAGTTATGTTTATGTGTGAAATGCTATGTAGTAAATGTATATTCAAGCTAAAAAATGTTGGAAAATATTTTTTCTTTGTTCAGCTGTATAGCAAAAATGACTTAATTTGTGCTGCTACATATTTCTTCATAATTCCATCAGTATTTTCAATACGTGTAACAACACTATTTGCAAACAAAATAATGCATTTTAATTTGTTACCCAGTCATTTGCCACACATTTTCTCAGTCATTTTTACTGTGTGAGGAAGAACTAGAGTTTCCTACAGGGGAAATTTTTTGTCTTTCATAAGGAAAAGACTTCAAAAGAGACTTTGAATTCTTACTTTAAAAATATCTTGCTAATTATGATGTCTATATTTTAATGTTATTACTCATATCTCAAGGCAACTTATACACTTAAAGCAGATTTCACCTGTATTTCAAATGACCTCAGATAATTCCAGAATTTTCACCACTTTCTTATGAGAGCTGATAAATTTTTTTTTAACCTAGTATTGTGGTTAAGGGAAAGTTTGTTCTTAATGAAGGGAAGACAGAGTGATAGCTTTGCCATGTTCTTCTTGCCTACTTGGGCTTCCATTACTAATACTGTCTTAAATTTATAGCTTATATGCAGTGATATTTAAAAACTATATCATCAGTTTAAGGATGTTAGTTTGTTCACAACTTTAGAATGTAGTCCATAAATTTACCTAGCATGGCTCACACAAACATCTGTGTTTCAGTGCCTGAATAAAAGTGAGGGTGTTTCTGCCATTGTCCTGTAGAACTTTGCACTTCACTCACAATAACATCAGAGTGCATCACAGGAGTTTCTGTTGTGACTCAATGGGTTAAAGATCCAACATAGTCTCTGTGAGGATGTGGGTTCCATCCCTGACCTTGCTCAGTGGGTTAAGGATCCAGTATTGCTGCAAACTACAGCCCAGGTCACAGATGCGGCTCAGATCCATTGTTGTTTGGCTGTGGCATAGGCCTGCAGCTGCAGCTCCAATCCAACCCCTAACCTGGGGGGAAAAATAGTGTACCTCACACATGGACGGTCTGCCCCATTGGCCCATTGAGGGGCCAGAGTCATTCTATATATTCGTTATTAATAAAACCTTTTAAAAAAGTTTTGGATTATATTCTCATATTTTCTTTGTGCTCACATGTGTATGTCCTTAAGTGTCTTAGTTTGATCAGGCTGTATAACAAAATACCATGGCCTAGGTAGGTATAAACAACAGGTATCTTTTTCTCACAAGTTCTGAAAGCTGGGAAGTCCAGGATCAAGGCACCAACATGGTTACATTCTGGGAAAGACCCTCTTCGTTTTTCATAGCCAGAATCTACGCTGCATCTTCACATGGTGGAAGGGCCATGGATCTCTGTGGAGTCTCTTTTATAAAAGCACTAATCTCATTCATGACAGTTCCACTCTCATGACCTAAATGCCTCCCTAAGGCCTCACTCCTAATACCGTCATCTTTGGGGTTATGATTTCAACATATGGATTTTAAGGGGGGGGACACAATATTCAGACTCGTAACAGCTGATGTATATACATCACACTTTTAAAAATTTTGCTCTAGATCAAATTCCTTTAAAGATGAAGACTTTTTCTCCAAATAAGAAAATTATTCTGACAACTCTGAGACATTCTAATTACTAGAAATTCTGTCATCATACTGATCCAGAATCTATTTTCATATAATTTTCACTCATGAGTTCTAGGTCAGTCAAAAGTAGCAGACACAGAGCAAGAGCTCTTTAAATATTTCATTATTTATTTTCTTTGTTGTTGTTGTTGTTGTTGCTGTTGTCTTTTTGCTATTTCTTGGGCCGCTCCCACGGCATATGGAGGTTCCCAGGCTAGGGGTTGAATCGGAGCTGCAGCCACCGGCCTACGCCAGAGCCACAGCAACGCAGGATCCTAGCCGTGTCTGCAACCTACACCACAGCTCACAGCAACGCCGGATCCTTAACCCACTGAGCAAGGCCAGGGACCGAACCCACAACCTCATGGTTCCTAGTCGGATTCGTTAACCACTGCGCCACGACGGGAACTCCTATTATTTATTTTCTAATGCCCATCACGTGGGTCATCAAATGATTTGTGTGGTTAAAATAGTTATCACCCACATCTAAGTAGAGGCTTCTTTCAATGTTTTCCAAAATAATTTTTAATAAAGTTTAAATGATAACTGGTATTAAATGACAATTTGTTCACAGAGTGTTGCATCACCTAATTCACCAGTAGAAAAGTTCTGTCAGATATGTTGAAAATTCCATCCCATACCCACAGATATGCTGAAACTTACATCTCTGGCTCTTTTGATTTAGTCGGAAAGACTCACTTCCTGTCTGTACAGGTAGTGCTCTTACTAAAAATGTTTCCTTCATTTCCATGGCATAAACTGATGCTGTCTTTGAGGTGAAGGTTGGCTCTTATGCCATTTTATTTTATTTTATTTATTTTTTTAATGATTTTTATTTTTTGCATTATAGTTGACTTACATGTTTCGTCAATTTCTACTGTGCAGCAAAGTGACTCAGTCATGTGCGCACGCGCGCACACACACACACACACACACACACACACACACATTCTTTTTCTCATGTTATCCTCCATCATGTTCCATCATAAGTGACTGGATATAGTTCCCTGTGCTACACAGCAAGATCTCATTGCTTATCCACTCCAAATGCAATAGCTTGCATCTATTAACCCCAGATTCCCATTTTAATGTTAAACTGAGATCAGGGAAGAGGCTCAGTTGGAAGATTTCATTCTAAATGCCATACCAAAGGCTATATCTCAACATATCATCTAAAAAAACTCCCCAAACTGGTCATAATACAATGACAGACACAATCTGACAAGAGTCTGTCACTTGTGGTGGTGTGTTTTAGCCTCTGAACAATAATATGAGAACAGAGAAAAGTACATAGTCAAAAATCTCACACATTTAGCAAATGATGATTCCTAGAGTTAGATGTGTTAGAGATTATCCTGGAGACTGACACAAGACTGTAAGACCCTGTTTTATCCATACAGTCTTCTCAAAGCACAACATATTTATTCTTAGAGATTTTTGTTTTCTTTCTTTCTTGAAGACATATTTTTAGAACAATGGGCTCTTATCAGGTAGCTTGCAAGTAAATTAACCATTATAAATTTGCATTATAGTTGACTTACATGTTTTTCATTTGCCTTTAAACAAAAGCCCTGTTTACATTTCACAGTAATTTACATACATAGTTTTGTCTACTTGTGATCATATATCTTTTACCCATTCATATAAAATTAGATGGCCTTATAAAATGCCCCCAAATTCGACACTTTTAAGAGTGAAATTATATGGTGATAACCATCAAGGTAGGGCAAGAGGCATAGACCAGGACCGTCCCTGGAAAACCTGGATATCTGATCATTCTATGTGAAGTGGGTGATGGCCAACAAGATACAGCCAGTGAACCCCAGGCTTTCCACACAAGTGCTCCCCTAAACCGACTACCTCAGAATTCCTGGGCTGGTTATTAAAAATGTTGACATCCTGCCCCCACTTTCTAGGTGGCTGGATTAACTATATTTTTAGATCCCTGGATGATTCTAATGATGACAGCAATCAATTCAAAACTAGTATAAGCTCCTCCCCTCTGAAATCCGTCTACATTTGTATTTCAGGGGGAAGTTGCCAAATGCACACAGCCTATTCATCCTTTTTACATTTTTTTTCAAATCTTAGATGCATATTTTCCACATTTTAACATTTTAAAAATATAGATATACCCTACAATTGTTGGGGAGGGGAAATTTTCCCCTACCCCAGCTTGGTTCTTTGGGCTGGTCTAATAATTAAATTGACACAAGACAATGAACAGGAATAAAAAATTAATTTCCTATGTACAGAGGACTCATAGATATAGGAACCAAGAAGCAACAAAAGCAGGCTGTTTATGTACGTTTTAGACAAAGAAAAAATAAATCTCTGAACAATTGACAAAAGAAAGAAATTGACAAGAGAAAAGAAATTAGTAGTTAGTGAGGAAACTAAGCAGAGTTTGTTTACATAGCCTCCTCGGCCCTGAACTCCTTGTATCTGGTGATAAGTGTATCTCTCCACCTCCTAGTGTAGGGAGGGTACCAGATTTATTTCCTGCTTTCTGGGGGACAGATAGAGGAGGGTCAGAGTGCCCATCTTGCACTGGCTGTTCCCTATGTAACCTTAATTCAGAATAATCAATATGCCACTTGGCATATTTTGGGACAGCCTACCATGAGCCTTATCACAATCGATGATACCTTAAAATCAGGATAAAATTTTTATTGCCTGTCCATTCATGGACTTTGTTTTTCCTGGAGGCATGACTGAACACCTGTAGCCTTCATGTTGATTTTTTTAAGTGAATAAGCCCTTTGAAGATCAAACGAAGAAATAATGTGATATTTAGTTGTTTGAGAATTTTCTGTTGACACCTTCAGATACAAATAAAAAAAAAAAATAGAAGCATCAAATTTTGCCAAACAGGTATTAGCGAATTTGCAAAGAAAATTCTGGAAGCAATAATGGTGGGCAGTTGGGGGCTCTTTTAAGAAATATTTCATTACCAGTGAATTTGGTGGCACAGAGGACAATATCTGTAAGAAAATGTAGTTATTGATGACTCAGTTGAAGAATGATTCAAAACAACTGGATACAAGTTGAACAATTGTTTATCTTACATTTGCCTTTTCTTATATAAGAATGCTATGTTGAAAATCTAAGTGTAGATTAATCTAAAAGAGTTCTTTAAATTAAAACTAACAAATTCAACATGGTGAAAATATATTATTTGCAGAATTTTAAATTTCTCAGTGGTACACATGTTGCAACAGAACAAAGGGTGGGGAAAAAATGTAATTGTAATGTATACATGTAAGGATAACTTGATCCCCTTGCTGTACAGTGGGAAAATAAAAAATAAAAAAATAAAAATAAAAATAAAAAAATAAATAAATAAATTTCTCAGTGGTAGGTAAAAAACATTGTATGTAATTGAACCATGTCAGACACTTGATGATACACAGTTTATGCACTAGCTAAAAACAAAAAAAATAAGTTAAATCCTTTGACATTTTTTCTAACTATTTCATTAAACCAGCAGAGTGTCTCAGAGTAAAAATGTATCAAGGAACATTAATATCGGTTAATCTCAATTCCTGTGTACCTCATAATATGAACATTTTTCCTCCCAAAGTATATTTGAATTCAGTGCTGAAGGTTTTTAAAATACATTCCTCTAAAATAAGCAAAATAATTATATGAAACTCTATCTGGAATATTCTGTTAGAAAAAAATTAGCTGGGTGATTTAATCAATTTTCAAAGGCAGTTTTGAGTTTGCATAATGAGTAAAACAAGCCAGTGTCTGTTTAAGACATGACCCCACTGTACAATCACACACACACACACACACACACACACACACACACACACACACACACACTACCAGCACTCCCTGCCAGACCTATTAGGATGCTTGCAAAGTTGTCAACCACCAAGAGCAGTCAGACGGAGGAGATTCAGGCCTTCATGAGTAGCGTGTTTTGTCTCTGCCTCTGTCTTCCACAACTTTCCTCTCCAGTTGTGCTTCTTTTCAGCCTATACAGGGAAGCCCAGATGCCAGCAGACAACAGGCTGAACAGTAGCCAGCTGCTTTATAACTGTGTTAGCCAGAAACCCTCATGAGAAATATTTTTCCTGGAAAATAAATTATAACATGTCTAAGTGGTGCCTGACAAAGCTAAACAGGAGGCATGCTGCTCTATTGCAAATTCATCTGCAGTCTCTGGGTAGAGAGACAAATAAAAGCACTTCATCAAAATCAGTCACAGAAACCCAGGAATACCCATAGGAGACCACTAAACTCTAAATACCAATCAATTTCTCCAACTTTTTTTGTCAAACTCGCAATCCCTTTTAAGCACTGTCTTCTTGAACTGCCTGGCAGCAGCTGGCTGGTACAGAGAAAGATCAGAAGGAGTACAGTTTGGGGGCCTTCCATGACACAGTGGTTTATCTAGCTGAGGACCCTTATTGCTGAAGGGGTTTTTTGGCCTTAGAACATCAATTAAGTGAGGTTAAAGCTAAAAGCCAGCTTTTACTTCTATATATTTGCAGTGTCTCTGCTGGAAGAAGTTTGTCTAAATATACAAGGAAACAATATAAAGAGAAGCTGCTTTAAGAGGCTTCCCCTCTGACTACAAGTTTAAAACTACACCTGGGGAAGCAACTCAACATGTAGCCTATAGATATTTTAATATTTGCTAATATCATAATAACCACATTTTCACTGGGGCAAGGTATTAATGATTTAATAAGATGCTAGTCTCAGCCTTGACCTTGATTTAATCAAGGTCTTATGATAGCATTTAATCAAAGTCTTTATGGTGTACCTTTGAGGCATAAGACACTTTGGTAGGTACTACAGTGAAGCGCCATAATATATACCTTCCAGGAGTCAATATTTTCATTCAAGAATCTAACAGAAGAGATTCTACCTCTGTGCACCCACCCTACCACTCCTCCACCCCATCCCCCATGCCCAGCCAGGTTATGCATTTTACTAGTTGTGTGACCATGAGAAAATAACTTATGTTTTTATTAAGGAGAGTTTTGGTATGTGACCTACATATAAAAAGTTCATTTTTTAAAAAAAAACTCATGAATGGAAAAAGGAAGACCAACTGTGAGGCAGTTAAAATATGGAGAGCATAAATCAAGGTTACAGTAGAGATTGAGAGAAGTTGATGGATGCATATGAAATATTTGGAGAGGAGCTCAGCACTTCTCTGAAATGCTACTTGCCAGGCTAAGGAACCCCCTATTAAATTTATATTGATTCTGTGGAGCTGGTGAGGTTTTCACTTGGAGGACTGAAAGATAGGACTCTCGCTGTGAGGACTTCAAATAGCATTTGATCTTACTGGAGATGTCTTCTCCATCATTAGAGATAATACCCCTGTGACTTATCTCTTTTTCAAGAATATACAAAATAAAAACAAATCATAGGTGCGAAAATAGTTGGGAAGAAAAATTCTTTTTGAATGTATGCGGCAATATTATTATTTGCATAAATGTTTTAAGCGCTAAAGATTCAAGTAAGTGAATCACTTATTTAAATTGTCTCCTCTAATAACTGCAGCCATATGTAATTTACATAATATAAAATTAAGGACACTAAATTAAGAGTTAGAAAAATATGACTATTTTCTTAAATGCATCACATTGAAATTAGGGAAATCTAATGCCCAGTATCACAAGGTCAAAGTAATCTTACCCGTCTGACTTCAAATTGCCTTAATTTCCGAAATAGAGTCATCTAGGAGAACATTTCCAAATGAGGTAATGCTAGAGTAATTTCATCCATGAAATTAGATATAGTGTCTACATGTTGATAAACTCTTAATTTTGTCCAGATTGCACTGGATTTATTGATTCCTCCCATGCCTAATAACAAAACATCATTATGTTTGTATTATAGAGTAATCAGAGGAGTTCTCATTGTGTCTCAGTGAGTTAAGAACGTGACAGTATCCATGAAGATGTGAGTTCAATCCCTGGCCTCTCTCAGTGGGTTAAGAATCCAGCATTGTCACAAGCTGCAGCATAAATTGCAGATGCAGCTTGAATCTGGAGTTGCTGTGGCTGTGGTGTAGTCAGGCAGCTGCAGCTCTGACTCGATCCCTAGCCTAGATATGTCCATGTGCTGTGGGTATGGCCCAAAAAAGAAAAAAAATAATAGAGTAATCAGATAAAAAAGGGCAAAATACAGTTTTTTAGCACAAACATATGAACCACTGCGCCGATATGCAACACGACTTGGAATAGACAGAGGAGTCCTTACTATAGGAAAAAAACAGGTTAATAACTAATAAAAAGAAAAGCTGATTTCAAATATCAGGAAATATTCTGATTTAAGTTACTTCTTGAAACATAAAAGTCATGAAAAAAAGTTGCTGTCATATTTTTTACAAATAGGTGAAAAGAAGCAACTGTGGTCTAGTTTTTTGAAGAGCAGCTCATTTGCATATTGCTGAATTGTACAAAATTATAAATAATTCCATAAAATTGTTTGTTCGTTAGAAAGTGAAAGTTAATAGACTCTGCCAAAATTTAACACATTTTTTATGACTCTTATGTAGCTATATCATTCCCAAAGTCACCTAATTAATTCTGGTCATATACTATATGTCTCCATATACATTGCTTTGAAAGATGCCATAGTTAAAAACTGGCTTGAAAATGGGAAGCCTACCAAAAGTTTTATCACTTAAGCAAGGTTTGAGTAAGTTCTTTCAGGCATGCTTCATAGATATCAGTTCTATGAGCAACCCTCAGACTCACATATCCTTTTCTTTTATGTTATGCTTTTATCTCTTAGGGGAAAATATGCTGTCGAAAAAGTACTTTTATAGGAAGTTTTATGTAAAAACTTGATGAAAGTTATGACAAAGGATGGATTTGTTACAGTCCTGTTGGTTAATGCTAATGAAATGGGTTTATTTCTTAAACACAGGATTATTTCACTGTACCTAAATATAAGTGTAGTTTAGACTGAGACTGATAGAACCGGGAACTGGAGTCATTAGTGACCTTGGCATATGCCAGATCTCTGATTTGTCCTCTCTTGTCCTGTTCTTCTTTCTCCCCTCACCACAGAGTGACTTTCTCTAATTTTTTGTTTGTTTTGATTTTAGAGTTTTGTTTTTCTCACATAAAATTTTTCAGAACAGGTATTTTGTTGTTACTAACACAAAGTGACTTGAACTCCAGTAATGCAACTCAAAAATACATTTAAGGAAAATCTGATTAGTCCAGTAAGGGTGAAGTATCTATTCAGTTGGTTTTGGTCAGGGAGATGAGAAAAAGAAGGTGAAACTTCCTAAAAGCTGTAATGGGGCTGGGGCAAGTGCCCAGAAATTTTCTGCTCCATTGTTAACTCATCACTGCTTATTTTCATGGCATATGAATATTAAAATGCTGGTGGCTCAGTGCCAGAATTGTTTCTTGGTCTTTTTTAACTGCTATGTGCTAAGTGTATTATACATATGAAAATGTACACTTCAGAGAATGGGAGGCACATTCTTTGGGACCATATTTAAAATGTGGCCAGGAGTTCCCGTCATGGCTCAGAGGTTAATGAATCTGATTAGCATCCATGAGGATGCTGGTTTGATCCCTGGCCTTGTTCAGTGGGTTAAAGATCCGGTGTTGCCATGAGCTGTGGTGTATGTTGAAGACTGGCTCTATAGTTAGTTGGCTAGAGTTAGTTTCTAGGAAATTAATCAAAAATAGCATTTCAGTTATAGTAAGTCTTTAGAGAAAACACAGCGTATAAAAGGGATTGCCTGGGAGTTTCTGCTGTGACAAGACGGGTTCGGTTCTTTCTTTACGGTGCTAGGCCACAGGTTTGATCTTTGACTGGGCACACTGGGTTAAAGGATCCAG